>NC_064286.1:28163594-28463594 GCF_019186545.1 Solanum stenotomum | reverse complement strand
TCAAGCCGATTATTAGCTTCACACATCAAACACTTCCCAATATCCGCTTTCCAGTCAATGATGCTTATGCTAAGGTACTGATAAGCAGGGTTGTGGATGCCATTTACATCTTCTACTTCTTTCACACTTGGTTTTAATGAACGAACATACATAATGTCACGAAGAACCGATTTACTGAGAGCACAGACATGTGCACTTGGATGAGAAACACAACGAACTATGGCAGGCACGCAAAAAAACTCCTATTTTCAGTAAATCAGCAATATGCATCCAAATCAGAACCCTAACCCCTTTTTTCCTAAAAATCTAATATCTAAAAACTCCTATTTTCAGTAAATCAGCAATATGCATCAAAATTAGAACCCTAATCCCTTTTTTCCTGAAAACCTAAGTTCTAAAAACCCCTATTCTCAGTGCATCCAATCTTCTGAAACTCCTATTTTAAGAAAACCCCAACCCCTAATTTTAGTACACCCAAACTTCTAAATCCTAATTTCAAAAAACCCCAACCTCACTTCGAGCTTAATGAAGTGAAAGAGTTGAGAGTTAAAAACTCACAAACCATTTCAAATACTACGCAAAAATTGTTGAATAGTTGATTTTGTTCTTGTTCTATGCAATAAAATAACGTTCCTCAAAGAAAAATAGAATACCAAACAAAAAAAATTGATTTCGTAACTAATTCATCAAACTAAGAGTACTTACTTCTTAGAAAATATTGACGATTTCTTCAAAAATTTGAAGGTTGAGCTGCTGAAGATAAAGAGAAAAAATGAGTTCAATATAAATCCCAATCTATAGATAGAAAGAGGTGAATATGAATGAGCATGGAAGAAGAAGAAGAGGGCTTACTTGATCCTTTATCGCAGATGCAAGAAGAAGAAGAGAGCTCAGTTCTTAGATGAGAGATCCATTGAAGAAAAAGAGAGCTTAGTTCTAGAGACCAAAAATGATACAAATGAATTTAAGCTCTAGAATAAATGGCACATAAAAATACATTAGCAACGGATTATAATACGAGAGGGAGTTGCTTGGATAGTAAGCACTCCTTACTTCCAATCTGAAGGTTGCGAGTTCGAGTCACCAAGGGAGCAAAAGGGGTGGGGAGCTCCTAGGGAGGGTAAAAAAAAAAGAGCAACGGATTATAAAATTCATCGCTACCAAATAAATATATTTATCCAGAATAAATTTTAATGATGGATTATTCTGTCACTATATAGTATAAAAATTATAAAAAAATATTTAAAAGTTTAGCGACATCATTTTCGTCACTAATTATGTTGTGAAATATTAATTGAATTTGTGACACCTATTTTGTTGCTAAATTCGTAGGAAAATTAGAGCGCCAAAATTTCGCTCTAATATTTAGCGACGTAATAAATATTCCGTCACCAATACGTCGCTATGTCATAACTCAAAAAATGGTTTGTTATTCTTGCAATGAAACTGTTGTTCCGTTTCAAATCTGCCTCTATATAGTGACGAAATTTGATTTGTTGCTAAAATCCATCGCTAAACGCTATTTTTTAGTAGTGAGCGTCCTCGTTTATAGGAATATCAATAGTGACATGATCTTCTTCATCATTTGCAACTGAATTTGTTGTCTCTGCCATCTTTTCAACCACTGATATTCTTAAAATGGGCCTACTTCGATCATCCAAAAAAAATCGTAAATCACGATCATTCCTTATCCTAGAAGGAGCTCCTTTTTTGCTTTTCAATGAAGCCAAGCATGTAAGTAATAGAGAGATCATCTTTACCACAATTTAACACAAACCTAGAAATAATGATCTCAACCAAGTCATTATACATAACATTCTCACTTATGTTTATTGGTACGATTTCTCGACCCTTTGATCGCCAAGTATAACGAGTAGGATTCTCTACCCATTCACCATGTAAATCCACTGCTATTATTATTTGATCTTCCATAGATGGACACAATATCTAAAGACATCACAAAATATTTCAACTAGTGAGATATTTATCAAACAACTTTGAAATCACTAAAGAATATTTACTACTTGTTTTTATACCTATTTCGTTGTTTCACAACTATCAACAATAGTAAGAAAATTTTAGTAGCTTTAGAATTTTTTATAATTCTTCGATTGACCAACAACAAAACACAGTTGTTGAACAACTACACTAGTTGTTGGGACAACTTCTACTATCGCCGAACAACTAAAGACAGTTGTTGGACATCAACAAAGACATATTTAACTGTTTTAATAAACAACTTCGACAGTCGGCCGGACAACTACGAAAGTTGTTGACTGAAACAATCACTTTGGGTTCATTAAACATAGCTTTAGAATAGACACAAAGTGATTTTCATACTTATTAATAATGCTCTTCTTAGTTTATTCAAAGCTCAAACAAAACAAATGCATTACAAAAAAACTCGGGGCTCAAAAAACTCAAACATATATATATTTTGACATTCTTTTTTCATAATTTTTTCTTGATAGATCTTCTCAATAAAAGCACATATTTTTGCAGATAAAGGAAGAAGAAGAAGATGAAAGGATTGAAAAATGTACCTGTCGTTGAAGAGGATAGTTGAGAAGACGATGGGGCTATTGAAAAAGCATCTTTTAACCTAATTAATATTATTTATTCATTTGTCACTTTTACCCAATATTTAAGACTTGAAGGACTCCAACTTAATTGAGTAACTTATTTGTCCCTAGACATGAATGAACCCGAACAGACGTACCCGCCGCTTCTGCTTTCTACTGGCCGAAATAGAGGCAAAAGACCTATTCGAGGTTAGGGTCGAGATTCACATGTCCGAATATGTTCTCGCAGGGTCGGAAGGAGCGCACACCAAGTTAGATAAAGCAAATGGGGGTCCTGTCAAGTCGGTCCTCTTTCAGAAGCTTGTTACTTTTAAGCTGTCTTTTCACCTGAGGCTTTCGCGAACAATCAGCAAGTGAAGGACCGATCCTTTTGCGCAATACTGTTGCGAGACTGGTACTTGGTGGCTAACGAGCAACATATAGACTAAGGTTGCCCATCACCCCCTCGGTAAGTAGGTCTATTACCAGCCGGCTCCGGCCCTCTGGAGCTAGAGTTGGGCTGCTTGACGCTCTTCTCCTTTCGAGTGAATTGAATTACTTTGGCTCATCCAAAAAAAAATTTGTAAAAAAGAAAGTAAAAAAGAAGTGAGGAACCTTGGAAATAAAATGTTTGTTCCAATAACGGGAAAGTTTATACCTCTGATCTTTTGAAAGTTGTCATCCTGGATTTTATTTCCATATGCCGAGGAAAGTACCTCACCCCCACCTTTTTACGCCTTCGCCCACCTATTCAACGGGGCTATTACAGAAGCTGAATTTTTTGATTAATTTGAGAAAGTCTTTCAGTGGTAGATCTGGGGCACAGTTGAATGTAGATATCATGAACGCGAGGTGCAGTAAAACGTAGTTAGCAAAGGTCAGTCGGTTTAGCACTTCCTCGCGTAAAGGACTACTTTTGCAACGGCCCTCAGACGACCTATCTAAGAATAGATGGGGATCCTCAGTAGTGGTGACCCTTTCACTCTTTCACGGACTGTTGGATTTCTTTTCCGGGAAGCAAGAGGTATCAACTCAAAGCAAATATCAGATTTGGAATCGGAGGTATTTCACCGATCTCAGAATACCACCTAAATAACTACGACCAGTGACTAATTGCTTGCTCGAGTTGAAGGGAGTCGAACCAATCTATCGTTCAAGGTAACAGGGTATAAAGAAAATTGGCATGGGGTTCCGTACCTTATACGTGAGCCGAGGAGCCGAGTGATGTGCCAGTGCTACTAATTGAGTGCCAGCACCTAGCTGTGCTGTCAGTAAGAAGGTAGCCGGCGTCTTTCGAAGGCTTACGAAATGAAGCCCGACTTCCGGAATAGAGGCCAAAAGCTAATTGGAGTCCTTCGCCTATCGTATGTATCGGCTTGGCTTCGTCCCGAACTAATGAGGCTTTCTGGCGGACTCATGCGTGTAGGATTTCGCTAAGCGTATATAATAAAATAGAGTGCAAAGGTCCACCCCGAAACCAAGGGGGTACTAACTAACATGTTGCTACCAAGACGATTTCTTTATGCCCATCAAAAGACCTCGAGATGCTAATCCACGAAAATGGATATGAGAAATTTGGTCTCGTCTGATGCATGGCCGATGAGGGAGGCTCTAGAAGGAGAAGAAGCGAATAGAGTCTCCGAGGGTTAGGGGATAGGTTTGGTCGAGAATTTCATTACCTAAGTACGCCACTATAGCCACTAAAAGGGTCATATCTTGTTGAAGAGGAAGTGAAAGGAGCCTTTGTCTTCGAGCTTTCATTCTTCAATCCACTGATTCCTTCCTTCATATTCCCGGGGGTTCTTTACCCTCACAGTACTACTTCGCTATCGGCAAGGGCGTAGCAGCTGCTAAAAAGCCGTTGCGCCTTAGCGCATCCCCTTTCTTGCTCGTTAGCGTTGTTTGTTGATTTTTGAAAGAAGGGGCGGAGCTTGAAGAAGCGAAGCGAGCCTAGAGTAGTAGCCTCTTATGCCGTGAATCAAGAAATTCGGGTGATATACATACGAAGGCTAATGAGGGACAAGCGGTGGAAGAGGAAAGTTTCGTCATGGATATAGGTTTCCTAATCCTAAGGGAACAAATGATCTAAAATTACGGCGAGTTCAGCCACCACCTCCGAGTCTGGTCCCTGCTCGAGCATAGTCAACCAGCTTCGTGACTTTGCCTTCTACCAGGACCAGAATGATTATCCCTGCCTGATGGGTCTACATCCATCCCTGAATGTCGTCGGGTACTGTTAACTTCCCCGTCATTCTTGTAGTCGATGATTCGATTTTCACATATTATTTAAAATCTTTGTGTGCGCTTTTTGCCTGGCATCTTTGCGTAAAGAACCTAAATCATCGAAAGGAGACAGGCAGAAGGTATAGGACAAGCAGTTTCTTGAAGAGCGAATTCGATCCTATAGTCGTCTTCTTTGTTCGAAAAATGCATGGTGGAAAGGCCTTCCGACTTAGTTAGAAATACCAACTCTAAATAGCTTTAGTATTTCTTGAGTTGAAAAGGTATTTCTAGATTCTAGAGCGTGAAGTGGTAGAAGCGGTCATGTCTACTACTTCTCACATTTGCCTTCCTGCTTAAGGCACTAGTTCGGATGGAAACCCTGATCAGGCGCAGAGGTGCAAAGCAATTGAGATGCATATAGAATAGATGGTAGGGTTCCAAACCTCTCCTAGCACCGAAAGAGAAGGCCTTGTTCTGCAGGGTATGACCCTGGATAGTGGAAAAATATAATAGGATGCTCTCCTCGCTCCGCCCTTCCTATTGGGATAGCAGCTTCGGGCTTTGCCTGCCCTTTCTAAAAAAAAATCTCGGCCCGGGAAAGCTATCTGTATTATGTAGAATAGCCCGTACCTTGAGTGTGGAGCCCTTGCTCTATCCCCCCTTTGATTTTGGTCGATCTCTCTTGAACTGCACGCGTTCAATATGCATCATCAACTGGAGAAGAAAGATAGGGTCGAATATGATTAAGACGAATATGTCGAGTTAGAGCACGCCCTCTTTTGCTTTTTCAAGCTATGAATGTAGAGATCAGGTTGAAGAGTGAAAGGGACGAAGTGGTATGAAGTTGCTTAGCCCCGTTCCTCTTCGGCGCAAGAGCGGTGTGCCGCGAGTGGCTTCTCGATGAATAAGCTGTGATTGCTCTTGTTGATACAGTTTCATTTTTTAGGCAGCTTCGTATTCTAATGATCCCGTCTTACCTGATGATTAGGATTTGCTTTCCCTATTTGAAAAAAAAAGTTTCCTTTCAACTTGACGTTCTTTATCTTCCTCGGTTTTTACCCCACGGAAGGCGACCCGCCGCGCTGGGCTATAAGATAAGATACATTTCTTGTACTACTTGATTGACTGGCTACACATTGCTCTACATGATACTTATTATGTGGTTGCACATTTCCATTATGTACTTT
Source organism: Solanum stenotomum (assembly GCF_019186545.1). Lineage (NCBI taxonomy): Eukaryota > Viridiplantae > Streptophyta > Magnoliopsida > Solanales > Solanaceae > Solanum > Solanum stenotomum. Next base: position 28,457,623 of record NC_064286.1, on the reverse strand, counting down.
CTATGGGAGCCATTTTTACTTTATTTGTAGGGGAGATCTACGAAGGAACGCCAAAAGCGAAGACAGCTCTCTAGGTCCCTACCGACGCGGAAGGAGGGACTTCGCTAAAGATGGTATGTCTGTGCGTGAGGAAGGTCTTTTTCCTGGCCTCGCCTTATACAACTACTTAAATGCCTATAAGTCTGAATCCTAACCTATAACTTTGATTGCCCCGCTGACTTTTTCTAAAAGCACCTTGGGTCGGAGGCTAGTTGTAAAGTAAAGAAGGGTGGTGCACTTTCGAGCTTTCAACGGGTTCGGCTATCCTTTCACCGTCCCTTTCCTATTTCGCTTTGCCGCCTATTACAGCCCCTTCCCGGCTTGCCTAGCTCTCAGGTTGGCCTTTCTACTTGACTAAGTAGTATTCCACTCGTGCAGTGGGTGTATGGGCTAGCCCATGGTGCGGTCAGGGAGCACAACCTCCCGAGCACTAGGTTCAAGCAACTTCATACCACTTCATCCCTTTCACTCTTCAACCCGAAAGAGCTGCCTGGTGATCCCTAGGTGGCAACACGTTCGGTTGTTAACTCCTCGCGCCGCTGCCAACGTTTCTAGGACCGACCGACACCTCACCTGTACAGGTACCTATGTAGTGTAGTCTCGATTGGTATAGTGTGTGCCACCTGTTTTCCGATGGATAAGCGAACCGTACCGAGCCTGCCACTTGTCCGCTTACCGAGGAATAGAAAGGAAGGACCCAAGGCCAGAGCAAGTTGGGTTAAACTTCCTTGAAAGGGTACAAAGTGGATCCTTGTACCATACTCGAGCTTTGGATCAATTCCTTTGACCGGTCCTTTCGGTGGAAAGATGTCGGCATATCTGCTCTTAGGTGAGTATCCGCCCACTTTGAAGCATGACTCTTTCTATTTCTGTGCTGACATTTGAGTTGTCTCCCTTCCTCTTTCCAAATAAGGATTGAGGGGCGAGGGCGCCGCCTTCCAATAAAAAATTCAAGAGGTAATAGATGTAACTTGTTTGGTTTACAAGCAACTGACATCAAACCTCTCTTGTTCGAAAGAATTGAAACACATCGAAATGGTACCAGCCGGGTTAACCAGCTTTTGTCTAGGAAGCGGTCACGACATCTTGTTGATATTGATTAAGGAGTTTGATGGAGTTTAGATGACTGAATCCATAAACCTAGAAAGTCGCCGTCACTGGTACTTTTTTATTAGAATTTTACTCTCTTGGTCTTTACCTTTGCTTCGAGGGACGTGAGCTTGTTCTCGAATCAGTGCACTATGAATCGAAGATTGAAGATGATTTTCGACAAGCGCACATTCATAGGGTTGACTGCGGACGATTGTTATACGTCCGCCAGCAGTCAAGATTGAGAAATTGTACAGATTCCATTCGACAATTCATGTCTTCATTGGTAACTAATCACCTTTGGGTAGAAGAGAAAAGAAGGCCCGGCTCCAAGTTGTTCAAGAATAGTGGCGTTGAGTTTCTCGACCTTCCTGGGCCGAGGCCCCCCTTAATGGGTTCTAATTCTAAGAAGGGGGCGGCGCCCTGAATCAATCACTCGAAGCAAGAAAAGTCCATATAGCAGTCAACAAAGGTTTAGTGCTTCTCTTACCCCCTCTCATCGTTCATTAGGATAAATAGTAGCTATGTTTCCACAACTTATAGACTGGTATAACCTATTCCATGTATTAAAAGATATAGAAGATTTGGGTCGTGTACAACAACTTTAACCGCACAAGCCTGGGCTGGGCCTACCGCTTCTTATTATGGCGGCTATGTTTTCATGGCGAAAATGAACGAAAAGCGAGATGAGCGTGCTATTTTCAAATCAGTTTCAATAGATAGCAAGTTCCTATGTTCCTAAGGCTTGTGCCCTATAGAAAGGGTAGAGATAGGGAGTGCCAGAAGTCATCTCTCTGACACTGGTTGTTCTTTCTACCTAAACTTGCGGCTTCTTTCATCAAAGATAGGTGTGAGATAATTTTCTCGCTAAACCCCTTTCCTTACAGTCAAGTGGCCCAGCTGCAACAACTGTCGATTGATAGGCGACCCTATCTCTATGCAGAAGCGACTCTAAGCGATCACGAGCGAAGACGTGTTGAAGTGAAAGCGCTTTTCATTTTTCATTCGTGGGTATTGTTGTTGAAATCGGGCTGAAAATTAAGGGAATGAGTCTGGGAATAAGAATTGGGCTCAACATTGGAAGCAACAATATGGCTTGGATTGCAATTGAAGAGTTGGCCTAATTATAGCCAATTGTAGTTTTTTTTAAAGGAAAAATTACAGAAATCCCACATTTTAGTTTACTTATCATCATTATCCCCTATAAGTTTTACAAATCTCCAAAATCCCTCATTTTGCGCATCAAATTAGTGTATCGTGTGCATTAGATTAATGTATCTCGCGCACCAGATTAGTGTATCATGTATAAAATGTACATCAGATTAGTGTATCATGTATAAAATGTAATGTATCTTACTTAATGATTAATGTATCTCGCGCATCATATTAATGTATCAGCGCTTATATTATTGTATCCGTTTGAGGGATTTCTGTAATTATAAACTTTTAAGGGATATATTGTAATTTTGCCTTAAAAGTATGTGATTTCTGTAATTTGCCCTTACTTTAATCCGGCTAAATATTGAATGAGACGAATTAATATTAATTAATTAACGAGCTTATTAATCTTAATGAAATAAAATAATTAGCTTAATTATAAACTAATAACTCAAAAATATAAGCCAACTTAGTTACACTAGTTTAATAAAATAGTTAACCAAAAGAATAAAATCTTTTTGGGTTGATTTTCGAATATTTAATAAATATACTAATTATATATAAAATTATGTAAAACATATATATTATTTAAAAAAATATTAAAAAGGATAAACTATTTAAAATAACTTGCAAACTATTATTATTATTTTTTTGAAATTTTCTAAAATTAATTATTTTAAATCGCTTGAAATTGAAGAAGCTCGATGATTAATTTATATTGTGGAGGGTCAAAAATTGGGTGTCTAATACTTGCATTGTTGCAATATTCAACTGAGCGGTTGTTTGGTAGAGTGTATTGGAGAAAATAATGCTTGCAATTAACTTGATGTATTATTAGTACCTTGTTTGGTACACTTTTCTAACCTATGCATAACTAATGCTTGTATTAGTAATACACTCTATTGTGTATTGAAGAGTGTATTACTAATACCATTTATTTCTATGCATTAGTAATGCAATGGGTTCTAATGCATGCATTAACATTATTAAAGACACAATTGCCCTCAAAAACTTTTTTTACATCCTTTCCATTATATTTGTTGAGGGTATTTTTGTAAACAAATATTTTTTCTAAAAAAACTATGTAATGCATAATATTTTTTGTACACCAAACCAAACATTGCATAAAAAATATCTTATCATAACTAATGCAAGCATAACTAATACAAGCGTTACTAATGCAAGCATTACTAATACACTATATTTTGCATTATTTTTATACACTCTACCAAACGACCCCTAAGTGTCTCATTAGCTCTAATACTATTTATACATGATTTTACAAGATCTTTGCTTCATCTCAAAGATTCTTGAATTCCTCCCAAGCCACATTGAATGAATGCATTTTGCATATGCCATTTTGAGTATTTAAGAAGTTCTGGACTTCCTTTTTGTAATGTGAACTATCCAGTATTGTATTTGCTCTCAGGTGACTAGAGTGGGAGGAGTAATCAGTAAGCAACTTATCACCCACTTACACAACTTGAGCTCTTGTTGATTGCATTTATCACCTAAAAGTCTAAGCAGAAATAAATAACACAGGTACTAATTAAATCGGTAAGCAATACCAAACCCAAAAAATGAAATAGGAAAATAACCAGAATGTGTTTGAGGAATAGTTGGCGTGGCGTGGTAGTTCTAGATTAAAAGATTTAGAGAATATTTGATCTTGCTTACCTTATGTTATATGATTCTGCTTATTTTAATAGTTTTATCTTGATTTGCTTGTAATATTCTCGGACTAATAATTCAGGTTAACATTTAAGTTTATTTTTATTGCTCATTTCATAGGTATTTTTTATGGCTAGTAATAATGCATATCAATTGGATCTCAGTCCACCTGAACCATCTGTATTAACTAACAACTCACCCATAGGTAACGAGATATATGTAATGGAAGTGTTGATATGATTTTAAATATGAGGAGAGGTGATGAAAAGTTTTGGGACCTCGTAAAGAAACATCCCATTACTCATCTTGTTATTAGTAATCCTACTCCATGTCCTCAGTGATAGCAAAATTCAACGGCATATGAAACAATGGTAAGTGATTCATATATCTTTTGGTTCAATTAAATAGTAGTAGCCACATCTTTCTAATGCGCCCACTGCATCTAAGATATGGATACTTTCTGAGGTTCATTTTTGGTACCTTTTGTACAGTGAAGAAACAAATTGAATATCTTATCATCGGTACAATGAAAAATCGGTACACTAAAAGAGCAATTTGAATACTTTAGCTTATGCTTTCTAGATATAAAACAAGAGAATCTTCACTTGGAAATTGACAGTCGGAGCTTCTGCTTTACTGGTAATGGTCGTCTACCATGCATCAGCTAGTTCTCTAATACAAGTTCAGTTGGCATGTGCTTGTTAATTAATCATATTTAACTCATGGTTATAGTAATACTATTGGTATTTTAACATCTTTACATTATTTTTTAACATAATTGCTCAAATTTTAGTTGAAAAATTGGAAATTTATCCTTATTTGCCAGGAAGTATATATGCTCGACAAAAATAAAAGAGTAATTGACAAATTATGAGGCGAAGTTTATTTAGAACTCGACAATGACATGAAGCTATATTCTGCAATTTGGAAGAAGAAAAAACTGCTATATATTGAGTATATGTATTCAATTGGTTATTGAATAGATCATGGAGTGTGGAAATTAAATATTATGTTTGTTGTAAATGTTTTAAGCTCTGAAAACTGATCCAAATTTTTCTAATGAGAATGTTGCTTACTGTTCTTAGTCCTGCAACTATCAGAAATTGTAAATGTTTTAAGGTATGAAGGCTGGCCTTTTCTTATGTTTCTGGATGAAGTACTAAGAGAAAAACAGACCAGCCAATTAAATTTGTCGTTGTAAGAAAATTTCCCAATCATACACAGCAATTCTTGCTTTTTCTCTCTCTCTATATATATATATGTCAGCCTCACCTTGAAGTTCTGACACTTAGATAAACTTTGATATAAAGGGGTTCAATTCTTTAGCAGAAAAGATTGAAATGCTTTTTCTCTCTCTCTATATATATATATATATATATATATATGTCAGCCTCACCTTTGAAGTTCTGACACTTGGATAAACTGAGATAAAGGGGTTCAATTCTTTAGCAGAAAAGATTGAAATAACAGAGGTTGACATTTCGGGTTACTTAAGCTTAAAATGTCATTAAAATTAAAAACATTACTCACAGTAACATTTTAATTTGTTAACTCCGTTAGTCATTTGTTTTTTTGTCATTGATTTTTTTTGAATAAAATAATACCTAATAACGTTACTGTCAAATACATTAATACTAGTTTTGTAAAAAAATAATATTAAAAAACGTATTATTTTAATGAATTAAATTAAATAATGGCTTATTTCAGTTAAAAATTTTAATGGTGAATTATAAACTCAACGTTCAACATTTATACAAATTGATGTCTTTTTTTAATTTATAATTGGTATACAAGACGCACCTGTTAAACACAAAAAAAGAAAGAGTTACATTAACATGCCATTTGTACAGTAACATTCACCTTCAAATTCGAAACATAAATTGCAATTCATAAACTAATTTTTTGAAATTGTTATATTTTTCACCATATTGAACTAAAACTGATGGATATGTAGCTATTTTTCTCCATTACTGCATCTGCATTCAGACTAGAAAGGTGAACGGAATTTGTAAACCGTACGTTATTTGAGGGCTTTAATTTGAAGAAAGAGAGAATTGTGGAAGTTGAAAAATAGATTGGGAGGAATATCAACAGATCTGGTTACTTGTTGATCTGTAGTTAATTATTTTATCCCTTAAAATGTTTTTTTACCCAAAAAAGACTACTCCATTCATATTTAAAGTAACATGCATGTGATATATGAAGATGTTTCAAAAAAATGTTTCTTCTATACGTCTGGTGTCCCATAATTGAATAGATTTGGTAGAAAAATCCCCCAGCCACATAAACAAGACAAGAAGAAGCAATACATACATACATACAAATGTTAGATGAGTTGCCAACTTTTCAGTTACAAACTAATGGACATCATAAATCCATATCCTTAAACATGGATAAACTAGCCAAAAATCAACAACAACAACAAAAAAAGACTTGATAATTGGATCATCATCGTAAACGAAAAAGGAAAAAAAAGCAATATAATGGTACTCGAAAAAAGTCTACCAATGACTGCAGGAGATTCAGAATGCAGTTATGCCAATAATTCAATCCTTCAGGTTCAACTTCTTCATGCAAAGCCAAAAAAGTGTATTCATTCAATATTATACAATTATACAATAGAGATCCATCAATCCTTTATTATGTACAAATCTCTATACTTCTTCTGTTATATACAATTAGCTTTTTAGTGTTTCTTTTCCATTTAGGTAACTTTTTAATTTCAATTTTCCACATGATAATTTTAAGATCACTAACATTAAAAAACATTTTGATATATACAATTCAAAACAACAAGATTTAAAATTTCAATCACTTTCTTAGAGTATTTTTTTAAATAGTTATTTAATATGTATGAATAATATAATGTACAAATATTAGATTTAGAATGTAGTTAGTGTTATTTAAAGTCGTCCCATAAACTAATAGAAGTAGAGTATAAGCATTTGTATTAGTGAGTGATTTGTGTTGTTTGAATTTTCAGAGAAGAGTTATAGTAAAGTCAAAACCTTTATTAGAAGAAAGTGTAAAAAATATGTTGAAGAATGGTATTTTTCCAAAGTGTTTGAGAGTAGCAGATCTGGGTTGTTCTTCAGGAGGAAATACACTTTTATGTATGAGCAATGTGATTGATACAGTTCATAATATGTGCAAAGAGAACAAGTATGAATCACCAGAATTTCAAGTGTATTTGAATGATCTGCCAGATAATGATTTCAATACTGTCTTCAAATCAATTCCATCATTTCTTGAAAAATATGGGAATTGTTACATAGCAGGAGTTGCTGGTTCTTTTTATCAAAGGCTTTTTCCTACAAACACCTTGAACTTTGTTCATTCTTCTTATAGTCTCCATTGGCTCTCTCAGGTATATATAATCTTTAACGACTACATATATTGTATTTTGTTTCATAATAGTATTACTTACTACTCCATTAATAGGTTCCAAAAGGGTTGGAGTGTAACAAAAAAAGTATACTCATATCAGAATCAAGTCCTCCACAAGTAGTGCAAGCATATTCCAATCAATTCAACAAGGATTTTTCAAGCTTTCTACGCTTTCGTTCTCAAGAAGTAATGAGTGGAGGGCATATGGTCCTTGTGTATGTTGGCAGGAGCAATCCAGATCCAAGAAGCTATGATTCTTGCTGTTTGATGGATTTACTAGCAAACTCACTTCTTCATTTAGCAGCCCAGGTTGTTTATTTATAGGGAGAAGGCACAAGTACCCCCTAGACTATGATCGAAATATCAGAGACACACTTTAGCTAAACTAATGTCCTATTAACACTGAACTCATTGTATATATATTGTTGTACACCTTTTGGCTTATGTGGCACATCCTGTTACTCCACGCAGTTGAGGCTTGTGGGATACATTTGAATGCCACGTAAGCCAAAAAGGTGTACAAAATTACAAAAAAAAATGAGTTCAGGTGGGTAATAAGACCTTAGTTTAGTTAAGGTGTCTCTTTGGAATTTGGGTCATAGTCTAAGGAGGTACTTCTACCTTTTGCCCTTTATATATATATATATATATATGTGTTTCTCACCCTAGCTCCTCACTCAACTAACACATTTTTTTTTGTTTAAATGGAAGCAGGGCAAGATTAAAGAGGATAAAATTGATTCATTTAACATTCCTTCTTATGCACCATATGAAGAAGAGATAAAGAAGATCATACAAATGGAAGGATCATTTAGTCTTGAAAAACTTGAAACATTTGAGACTGATATGACTGCCATTGACAAACCTTTTGAGGATATTGCCAACTTAGTAGTTAAGACTATAAGAGCTGTTACTGAGGTTATGTTGGCTTCTCATTTTGGAAACTCCATAATTCATCATTTATTCGACATATATATAAACGATGTCACACAATATCTATCCATGGGCAATACCATCAAGTTCTTCAATATTTGTTTATGTTTAAGGAAAAAATAAATGATAGGCAAGTTGCTAGCATGTACTCAATGAAATAGTTAAAAATAGTGCACGCCCCAACACCATAATAATTAACATGAATGTGCATGTATGAGATGTTGTTTAATTAGATGTAACATTAATCCTATAAATATTAAATATTACTTTTTCTATTTTAATTTGTTTATCTTATAACTTATTTGACCAAATTTTTTAAAAATAAACTTGTTTTGAAAAGTATCTTTTGTATTTTACAAGTAAAATTATTTTATTTAGCATCAGGAATTTCTGGGGTAGAAAATCATACTTATACTTGCTAGGCCCCTACTTTGGTAGACCCTCTAAACACAACCTCTTGGACTATCATCTTAACCACCTTACGGGTCATTTTTTATTTTTTTTTTGGTTTTACTCACAACTTTCCCTCTCAATCTAACATAGTACACACATGCAGCATGTTGGTAATTTTAAGAATAAAACTATATCTGCAAACAGAGAAATAGTATAGCAATAGAAGAACATTTTCATTGATGTCTACCAATGATATTTTTAAAAGTCGGAATAAAACAAAAATAGTTGAATATACGATACTACCAAATTTACTAAATTAACTCTTAAAAGTAGGAAATAAATGGCTAACAACAAATTGATTAAGTTTTATTCAAAACTAAAATAGTAAAATAATATTACTATAGTTCTAAAGCAAATTTCTAAACTCTTTGTTTTGAAAACTACAAACTCCAATTTTTGTATGAGAAGCTCAAACTTGCTGACCGGTAAAGTCTTAGTGAATATATTAGCCAATTGTTCTTCCATCTTATGGTATTAACGAGTTATAGTTTCATCCTTTTGCATTTCTCTTAAGAAGAAAAACTTGATGTTGAAGTGCTTAGTTTCTTCATGAAACACAACATTGTGAGAAATAGCTTTTATTGTTTGGTTGTCTGCGAACACTTCAATGCTTCCTGTCAGTTCCATATGCAAATCAATCAATTTTTTGTTCAGTCACAATGCTATTTATTGTTGTTGTAGCTGCCACTTACTCAACTTCGACTGTAGATTAAGCCACAATATATATTGTTTCTTATAATTTCATGTGAAAATTCTAGAACGAAGACTAAAATAGTACCCTGGAGTATTCTATGAATCATCCATGAAATCTCTTCAATTATAATTACTATACCCAAAAAGCATCACATGTTAATTTTTCTGAAGCTTGACTTCATAGGTGATGGTTCCTTTGATGTATCGATCGATTCTTTTATTTATCTGTAAATGTGTTTCACTCGGATAATGCATAAATCTTGATAGAACGCTTACAACATACAAGTGTTTGTTACGATACATCAAACACCCAATGAAACTTAAGAAGTGTGTTTCCTCCACTCTTTTGGCTCCATCATCTTTGCTTAATTTCTCTTTTTGATTCACGGGAGTATTCCTTTATTTGCAAGTTTACATTTTGATTTTTTTCGAGAATTTCTTTGCCTACTTTTTTGGCAAATGAAATACTCATCTTTTTCTTGTATGATCTCCATTCCAAGGAAATAAGTCATCATATCAAGATCAGACATTTCAAAGCTTGCACCATATTTTTCTTGAACTCATCAACAAGCTTTGCACTGCTCCTTGTTATAAAAAGGTCATCCATATAAAGAGAAATAATAAGAACCTCATTGCTATTGTATTTAACATACAATGTGAATTCTAGAAGACTTTTTTTTTTTTAAAAATCGAGGCCAAACTATCACGACCCAAAAATGGACGTGATGACAATTGTCTATTCCCACTAAGACAAGTCGACCTCCACCTAAACTAAAAGAAAGAAATGTGGAAAACAGTAAAAACAAGAACAAGATAAAGTGGAAAACTTATTCTTCTATGAAAACCCCTAAAATTTGGTTGTCATCTGTACAAGCCACTATATACATAAGTGCGAAATTAATAAATAAATACAAGTCTCAACCTTTGTTTCTCAAATAGAACAAAGTGTAAGAAAAGGAAAAAGAGGGTCCGCCGAATGCAAACAACTACCTCTTCAAATCCTTGACAAGCCCCAAGATCAAGAGAAGAAGAAATAGATCAAACAGGTCTGGGCTCGGAACATACACAGGTGTAGAACCAAGGGGTGGGTACCAACAACAGGGTACCAGTAAGCAACCTACTAAATAAAGCAACTAGCTAAAATATGGATATCCTTGACTCTCCAACCGAACCTCCTCAAATTACAACCTGCAAAAAAATAAGCTCAACCTAGCAATTCTACAACATATGACTCACAAGGCCCAATATTCACAATCTAATAGCCACAATTCAACAATCAAATAAATCAATCTCAAAGTCAAGTAGTTCAATCACACACAATGTTGTATGTCAATTACAGTTAACAACCAAGTCACGCATAAACATCATATGCATCAAGTTACAATAGTCAACCTCTCACCGGAACCATTTCCCATCAGCTTGATAACCCTTTACGAAAATGACCTAGGCATAATAACACTTGCCGGTAAAGACCTCGACCTCATAAACACTCGCCGAAAATGGCTCTGGCCTAATAACGAACGAAGCATAATAGTACTTGCCGGTAAGGACCTTGGCATCATAATCATCACATGCCTCATAACGGTGTTCAATGATCAATGACACAAGCAATATTACACTATATAGAAGAGACAATAAATTACACAATTCAAGTCCACATTCATGGTTTCAAGCATTTCATCAATCAATTAATAAGGGCACACTAAGGCAATTTACATCATCATGTTCATCACATAGCCTTTTTTCATTTCAACCCCTTTTATTCATTTAGATGTATCAAGTGTACAATTAAACCCTTCATCTCATCCCTATTACTCTTAATACACAAGCAACAAAGAAGCATACGAATTCAACTAGAATACAAGATTTAGGAAGCCACTTGCCATAAATCAATCAACAATCACTCCAAGAGTTGAGCTTTCCCCTTCCAAATCACTTCCAAAGCCAAACAATCTAAAATAATCAAGTGTTCACAATCAGCCATCAGAAAAAAACACTTCCCACATCAATTATGTAAAGAAATGAGTCAATCAACTCAAAAACTCACTATCAAAATGGAGATTTGAATTCGGAAAATAATACTTGAAAATGATGTTTAAGGCTTTAGGAAATAATTAGAGAAAATCATTTCAAAAAAAGGATCAAAACCACTTCAAAATCATCATTTTACTAAATTCTTGGGTTCTTGAAAAACCTTACCATTAACTCACAAAAATCCCACAATTTAATGTTAAAACTCATAATTAATCAATGGAAAATGAATATTTAGGGTAAAAAAACTTACCAAACTAATCTAGCACATATCCTTTCAAAATTCGCCACCAACGGTTCCCAAGTTCAAAAATAGTGAAATGAGACTTAAACCCTAGAATTTTCAGACCAAAACCCTCTTAGGTATCGCACAAGCGACCAGGGGTTCGCTTAAGAGAACTATGCTAAAAACTCGGGCGTCTCTTAAGTGAAGCCTCCTTCGCAAAAGCGAAGGTCGCTTATGCAACAGGCTCATCGCTTAAGCAAAGGTCACTTAAGCAGCTGGCCTTTGCAAAAGCGAAACCTGCAGACACCATCAACTTCAACCAATTTCTAAAATATCGAAAGGACCCAGGACACTCGAGATTCGTTCGAAACCACATACACACAAATCACATATGCAAATCGATTATACTCGATGCTATGGACTCGATGGAACTGTCAAAATATGAATATGAGGTCACCTAGACCCGACATCTGTGAATATCACAAGAAACTAACTTAACACCTAAAAAGGTTAAAATAAACTCAGGACCTCTCAAAAAACTCCAAGCTAACATCCGAGGAAGAACATCACTCCAAGCTAAACATGTTCAACATATCATCTCATGAAATCTATAGGCAACTTATACTCAAGCTAAACATGTTCAACTTATACTCATGTACATCATCATAAGAAAAATCAATTATGTAAACTCATTTTCTTTCAAAACTCAAGTTTTTCATGAACATGCATAACATAAGGAAATCATGGAAACACATAAAACACATAACTCCAAACCAAGGAACAAACCAAGAGGAACTTATTACCACAAGCTAGAGTAAGAGTAGAAGGAAAGAGATGAGGATATCGGGAAATCACATTGGCCTCGGCCTCACAAGTAACACCCTCAACTAGATGATTCTTCCACAATACTTTCACGGAAGCAACTTCCTTTTTTCTCAATTTCTTAACTTATCGGTCTAAAATCTCAACTGGAACTTCCTCATAAGAAAGACATTCCTCCACTCCCAACCCTTCAAAGGGAACTATGGATGTCGGATCTCCAACATACTTCATAAGCATAGAGACATGGAAAATTGGATGCACTGATGTCAACTCACTAGGAAATTCAAGCTCATAAGCAACCTTACCAACACACCTCACAATTTTATACGGGCCTACATATCGGGGACTAAGCTTCCCTTTCATATTGAATCTCATTACACCCTTCATGGGTGAAACATTCAAGTAAGCCCAATCATGAATATCAAACTCAAGATCCCTTCTTCTCACGTCGGCTTATGACTTTTCCCGACTTTGAGCTGTTTTCAACCTATCTCTAATAAGTCAAACTTTTTAAATGGCCTCATGTACCAACTAGGTACCTATTAGGGTAACTTCACCAACCTCAAACCATCCTATAAGAGATCTACACCTCCTACCGTATAAGGCCTCAAATGGAGCCATATCAATACTCGACTGATAGCTATTATTATAAGAAAATTCAATCAATGGCAAATAGTCATCCCAATTACCCTTAAAATCAATCACACAAGCCTTCAACATATCTTCCAAATTTTGGATAGTACGCTCTGCCTGCCCATACGTTTGGGGATGAAATGTCGTACTAAGCTTAACACGAGTACCAAGACCCATTGGGAATGATTTCCAAAACTGAGAAGTGAATTGGGTACCACGTTCGAAAATAATAGACAAGGGTACTCCATGCAACTTTACCATTTCTCTTAAGTACATCTTGGCATAGTCCTCTGTTGAATAAGAAACCTTGATGGGAAGGAAATGAGCTAATTTCATTGTCCGATCTATTATTGTAACACCCCAGAAACTACTAGGCTAAACTAGAGGTAAAAGTGAGGGTTAACGTCAAGGAAGAAGGGCTAGAGCCAAGGAAAATTGGCAAAGGCCAAGGCAAGGGCCCAAGGATGCCCAAAAGTTGGCCAAGCCACTACCCCACCTCTATGAGGGTCTTTCCGACCCGTGGTGGCCACCATGCCCCATGGTGCCACCCGTGGAGGGCTAGGCAGTAGCCTCCCCAAAATTTGCCTGAAATGTTGCTCCTCATCATGATCCACTTCACGGCACATGGGATGAAGTTGGTGGTGTGAGGGTTAAGAGAAGTGGATTAGCCACTGTCTCAAGGGCCACGAGAGGGAACACGGCTCGTGGAGGCCCTCATGAGGTTTCCATGGGCTTGTGGGCTAAAGTCACATGATGCCTAGCCACTGCCTCAATTCTACGAATGGGACCATGCCTCGCGGGGCCCCTCGTGGCACCTGGGCAGCTCACTTAAAGTGAGGGGCGTTTTGGGTACTTTCGATTTAAGTCTTATTAAAGTGAAGTCGTTTTGCCTTAGTTTTATACACCTGTATAGGTTATTTTTAGTCAAATCCACCTAAACTAAGTCATATTTTCCAAATACCCAAATATTTCCCAAAATTCATCTCCTCTCAAAAAAAAAACTCTCTTTAGAACTTCAAGGAAGAAGAAGACGAAAGAAGGTGGAGTTAGGTTAAAGAAGCAAAGTTTTCACATAAATTTCATTAGGATTCATAAATAAGGTATGTTAGTCCTTCATCTATGGATAGTATTCATCCATGGAGTCCCTTCAAAACTTAATTTCAAAGATAGAAATTCCCGCAAAAAGCTAGGGTTTGACTCCAAGTCTTGGGTTCCTTTCAAAAATGATTTTAATAATTGAATTACTTTATATTATGATTTGAATTGATGATTTATGATGGTTTTTATGTTTAAACCCCCAAGAACCCATGAAATCCCTATTTTTTCCCAATTAATATCTTGTGATGTGGGTTTGTTGATTATTACTTGAATTATGGTAACATCCATGTCTAATGTAGTGAGTTCTTGATGTGTTGATATGGTATGAGTTTTGATCCTTAAAAGGGAAAATTATAATGTTATGCGTGATTATGATATTTATGTATATGCTTTAACAACACTTTCAGAGTAAAGTGATTATGATTATGATCTTGTTGGGTGTTGTTGAAAGGCTATGCTAAAACTACACACCTATGTATGAATATGTTATGATGTGAAAGATTTCCTCACAATTTGATGATTCTGAGGTTGAAAGGCTATTCTCACCTATTGAATCTATGAGCTATCTTACGAATTATGTTGGATTGAGTGTCAAGGAATTCTTCCACAAAGGATAGCTCATTAAATCCCCCTGGAAGGGTGCCTTAGGCCTACCGATTTTTGATTAAGGGTGCCTTAAGCCTACCGGTCCAAGGTTCATCATTTCACACATGAGAAGGGCTACCACCATTAGGTCTACCGATTTCATGGTTTTACATTTATTTAGGAAAGCTAGACTTATGAAAGGGCACCATTTCTTAGTTTTGCCGATTCAGGTCTTGGCCTAGAATTCCTCTTTTAGCATTTATAGAAAGGGCACAATTTCTTAGTTCTAGCCCACTTTACACGTTCATGCATTCAAGACTTTAAGTAACAAGGAGAGACACTTTAGTCTATCAACCAAGTCACATCATTATCATCTAAGGATACTTCATAATCCAACATCACTTCATATATACATCATGAGAAGTCATACTTTAACTCACAATGCTATCCACTTTACATAGGATCATCACAGGATCACATAAAACTCATTCACACCATACCTTCACATATAGCTCCACATAAAACTCATTCACATCATACCTTCACATAAAACTCTACATATAGCTTCATATACGACTTTACATATAGCCTCATATAGGACTTTACATATAGCCTCATTTATATATAATAATATAACAATACAATAACACTCATATAATGCCCTTCATGGCCTCAATTCACAATAATACAATATTCCAACATTATGCAACAACTTCCCCAATGCCTTCATGGCTACAATTCACAATAATACCACACAAGAACAAGATATAACACTTCCACCAAAGATGGATTCAACCTACCAACAACAATTAATTCAATAAAGAGAGTTCAAGCTTTCTTACCATAATTCAAAGCCATAGCCAAAATCACCAAAAATCCAAGCAATCACCAATACTTCACTCATAAGGCTTACCACCCTTAATTCACCCATTATCAACAATTAATCATGAATAAACATTAAACAACACAAGAGATATCAATACAATTCACTTTACACATAATTCCATCAACTTTGAATTTATAGAAATAGACCCACTTCATAAACACATTTTGGGGTTTTGTAGAATACAAGGATTCATGGAGTTTTTCATCTTAAAACATCAAATAAACATCAATAATATCATAACTTATCATTTGAAATCGTTTCATGCAAGAACCCATGAGTTTGAGTAGAAATTAGGCTTTTTCACAAACTTTGGAAAAGTTGAAAACCATTTGAAATTGGCTCTAGGGTGATAGCTTGCCCTAGATAAAGAACTCCCATACCTTTACTAAGATTCCCCAAGAAATTTGATGAAGAAAACGTCTTGCATCCACAACCCTAGCTCCCACTTCTTCTTCTTCTTCTCTTCTTTCTCTCTTCTTCTCTTCTTCACTCAAGAACCCTAACTCTTACTCTTTTAAAATGGAACAAAAATGATCCACAATCAGCCTAACACAACAATATAACCTCAAAAGAAATGATTTGTGAAAAGACCAAAATGCCCTTAAATTTCCGGACGGACTCCCTGCCAACTGCCCAACTTTCAAAGGGCATAACTCGCTCATACGAACTCGGAATCGAGCAAACTCGGTGGCGTTGGAAAGATCGTTCCAAGGGCTTTCCAAACATAACTGGAACTACTCCTGGATCATCCTGAGCTAGGAGTTATGACTGTCAAAGTTGGCCAAAAACTCACTGATTTCCACACTTGGCCGAATTTCCAGATTCTGAATTTTTTTCCAAAAATGAATACTTCCAATTTTAAGCTTCTTCATATTCATTTTAAATTGTCGGATGTTACAATAGCTACCCCTAGATGAAGGATCACCATACCTTAATAGATGAATTCCACGAAAATATACTCAATTATCCTTCCTCTTCAAGCCCTAAGTCTTCTTCTTCTCTTGGTCTTTAATGAAGTTCTACAGAGATGTAATTTGGAGAGGGAAGGGTTTTAATTTGGGGAATTTGAATAATGAAATCTAAAATAGGTTTTTAATGTTTTAATACTCTTAAAATATCATAATACACTTAAAATAATTAATTAACTAATTACCAAAAGACCCCTACACTTGGCCGAGCCAAACCAGAAACTGCAGGTGTGGACCACGGACCCAATTCACGGATAATAGATGTGTCCATGGACCATCCTGGCTATTTGTGGTTTTTGGCTGGGGCTTGGTCTTGAAGGCTGCTGCAGGGTTCGACCTACGGAGGCCATCCACAGACAGTGTGAACCCCATCCGCAGGTCTCCACATTTTGGTGACTCCAAGCTTTCTTTAGGGTCTTGGGGGTTAGACAAAGGGTCCTCCTCAAGGACCCCTAGGATGGTCCTTGGGAAGTCGTACCTTGACATTTGACCCCTAAACCCCTTAACCAAAGCTTGAGACGACATTAAATACCCTCAAACTTCACACCAACTCAAACACACACATGTTAGGCTCTAGTTTGACTTATTCATTTTAGGGTCTTTACAAGAAGTCCGTTTAGGCTTTCTCCCAAGGGGGAGATGGGGTGCTTAAAACCAAGTTGGGTTCTGTGTTCCGGATGTTGATGGTTTGAGGAAATAAATTTTAGAGAAAGCTCATAATTCTCGGTATTCTATTAATTCGGGAGCCACCAAGATGTATTGTGATCTACAGGAAGTTAATTGGTGGAACTGTATGAAGATAGATATTGCGGATTTCTTGGCAAATGTCCAAGTTGTCAACAAGTTATGGTTGAGCATCAAAGGCCGAGAGGCTTGTCCCAAGAAATAAGTATTCCCAGTTGGTTAAACATAGCATGACTTTTCATCCCCAAACTGATGGGCAAGCGGAGCGTACCATCCAAACATTGGAGGGTATGTTGAGGGCATGTGTTATATACTTCAAGGATAATTGGGATGATCACTTGCCATTAATAGACTTTGTGTACAATAATAGCTATCACTCAAGTATTGTTATGGCTCCCTTTGAAGCCTTATATGGTAGGAGAAGTAGGTCTCCAGTTGGTTGGTTTGAGGCAGGTGAAATTTTTCTAATTGGTCCTGAATTGGTTTATGAAGCTATTGAGAAAGTTCGGCTCATTAGAGAGAGGTTGAGAATGCTCAAAGTAGACAAAAGTCTTATGCCGATGTGAGAAGAAGCGATCTAGAATTTGAAGTCAATGATTGGGTCTATTTGAAAATCTCACCCATGAAGGGTGATGAGATTTGGCAAAAAGGGAAAACTTAGTCCCCGATATATAGGCCCATATCAAATTGTGAAATGTAATGGGAAAGTTTCCTATGAGTTGGACTTGCAAAATGGTTGGCCTCGGTTCATCATGTTTTTCATGTTTCTATGCTTAAGAAGTGTATTGGAGATCCGTCATCCGTTATTCCCCTAGAAGGGTTGGGAATTGATGAAATTCTTTCATATGAAGAGGTTCCAGTAGAGATCCTAGACTGGCATGTCAAGATATTGAGAAATAAGGAAATAACTTTCGTGAAGGTTTTATGGAGAAATCACTTAGTTGAGGGTGCTACTTTGAAGGACGAGGCCGATATGAAATTCGATATCCTCATCTCTTTCCTTCTATTCCTATTCAAGCTTGAGGTAATTAATCCCTCTTAAGTTTCAGTGTTTTGGGAATCATGTGTGTTATATGTGTTTTTCCATGATTTCCTTATGTTATGCATGTTCTTGAGAAATTCATGTTTAGTAAGAAAATGAGTTTTCATGATTTATGTGTTCCTCATGTTGTTGTGCATTTAGTATGAGTTGCATATATGACTTCATAAGATGAGTTGATGGACATGGTTTGTTATGCTTTTGAGAGTAATTGCATATTGGATCCTTAGTATTGTGTTAAGCATGCTTTTAGTTGGAGAAGGTAGTTCCCCCTATGATTATGAGAAATGTTGAGTTTCATTAATAATGGGTTGTTAGATGTAGTTCCTACTTCCTTGTGTTGTATTGATTATGTTTGATATGGAGTTGAAGTTTCCTCCTTTGAATTGTGCATTATTTTGATGTTTTATGCAAGATGGGCTGCTAGTCTTGAGTCTTCACTTTCATAAGTTGTCTAGATCGTCATTCGAGGGGGAATGTTCCCAAGGGGGAGATATTGTAACACCCCTAAAACTAGAAGGCTAAAATAGAGCTAAAGAGGGTTAACATCAACGAAGAAGGGCTAGAGCCAAGGAAAATAGGCAAGGGCCCAAGGATGCCCAAGAGTTGGCCAACGCACCGCCCCAACCTCCACAAGGGTCCTCATGACCCGTGGTGCCACCAGTGGAGGGATAGGCAGTAGCCTCCTCAAAATCTGCACAAAATGTTGCTCCTCTTCACGAACCCTTCACGGCTCATGGGAAGGCTCGTGGGAGGGAGTTGGTTGTGTGAGGGTTGAGAGAAGTGTTTTAGGCACTTCCTCAAGGTCCACAAGAGGTACCACGAATCATGGAGCCCCTCATGAGGTTGCATTTGTCTTATGGGCTGAAGTCACATGATGCCTAGCCACTGCTTCAAGTCCACGAGTGTGACCACGGCTCATGGGACCTCTTGTGGCACTTGGGCAGCTCACTTACAATGAGGGGCGTTTTGGGTTATTCCGGTTTAAGTCTTATTAAAATTAAGTCGTTTTGCCTTAGTTTTATACACCTATATACATTATTTTTTAGTCAAATTCACCTAAACTAAGTCATATTTTCCAAACACCCAAATATTTCCTAAAATTTATCTCCTATCCTAAAAAATTCTCTCTCTAGAACTTCAATGAAGAAGAAGGAAGAAGGTGGAGTTAAGATTCAAGAAGCAAAGGTTTTACATTAATTTCATTGGGATTCATAACTAAGGTATGGTAGTCCTTCATCCATGGAGTCCCTTCAAAACTTAATTTCAAAGATAGGACTTCCCCCAAAAAGCTAGGGTTTGACTCCAAGTCATGGCTTCCTTTCAAAAACGATTATAATGATTGAATTACTTTATATTATGATTGAATTGATGATTTATGATGGTTTTTATGTTGAAACCTCAAAGAACCCATGAAATCCCTATTTGTTTCCCAATTATGATCTACTGATGTGGGTTTGTTGATTATAGAAGAATTTTTTGAGATTATGCTAGTTGAAATTAGGTTACTTGAATTATGTTAACATCCATGTCTAATGCAGTGAATTCTAGATGTGTTGATATGTGATGAGGTTTAATCCTTGAAAGGGAAAATTATGATGTTATGCATGATTATGAGATTTATGTATATGCTTTAAGAACACGTTGAGAGTAAATGATTATGATTATGATCTTGTTGGGTGTTGTTGAAAGGATATTCTCAAACTACACACCTATGTATGAATATGTTATGATGTGAAAGGTTTCCTCACAATATGATGATTCTCTGGTTGAAAGGCTATTATCACCTACTGAATGAATGAGCTATCTTATGAATTATGTTGGATTGAGTGTCAAGGCATTCTTCCATGAATATTAATTTAAGTTAAGACTTAATATGAACTCCATGTAAATTATTGCTTAGCACCGAGTGGATATTGAATATCAGATTGAAGCTCTTGCGTTAGAAAGGCCGGGTTTCTAGAAATAATCTCTTGAAATAGAAGCTTGTTAGAAAGGACGAGTTTCTAGTAGCAATCTCCTTATCCCATAAACTATTTGCCCCCATAGGTTATTTAGCTAGTGGATCTACCTAAGTTAAGAGTATGGTTCTACATTAGGCAAGTAGGACAACCCTTTTCAGTGTGGGTAACACCGGATTCAATGTTAAGCTCACATGGTCTGTGTCAGTTAAGTCTTATTCACACTATGTGTCACGGCCCAAGGGTATACCCTAAGGGTAACATGGCGTACTTGACCCCGAAGGGGTCTCATACAAGCCCTTAGCATATCGTAACATAAGATAATAGAAAAGTATGGAAATTTTAAAACTTGTATCCATACAATCGAAAACATTTTCATAAAGCAAGTGGAAGTCTTTATTACAGTTTTATCTCAAACCAACTAATAAACTCTTGTATAAAACTATTTGGACGCAGTCCATACAAAGTCTAAAAGATAAAGAAATGACATAAAAGAAATAATGGTTTCATCCTCGAAGCTATGAGGAATCACCAAATCTTCAACTCTTCTTACTCCTTAGAAACCTAACCTCCAAAGGAACTCAATCTCTGAAACCCTACAATTGATTAGAATGTAGGCAAAGTATGCGTTCGTACAAAATATACCAAGTATGAAAGGTAGCACAACATCATAAGAGCATATCAAAATGGTTAGTCAACATAAGACATAAGCATAAAAGATAATAACATAGTCATAGCAAAATCTCCAACATAAGCATCATATAATCATAAGTCAACATAAGACATATTTAATGAGCATAGGAAATTAATCATGTTCATGGCATAGTCTTTGCTTAGACCTTCGTACTAACATTCTTCAACTCTTAGTCTTTCATATTATAAGAGAACTACTTCACAAGCCACCACAAAGCATACTGCAATGTATGAACAACATCCCATAATACCATCCAAACTAAGTACCCTTTTTTGGTCATTCTTCTGCATAGTCCACAATCATAGTCAAGACTTAAGTTTTCATATAATGAGAGCACTATACTCCTAAGTAACCTCAAAGCACACTTGTGAAATGCATGGGTGGCATCCCATAATACCACACACTAAGCATATCCTTGAACTCGCCATATTTATACTTACCATTTATACGTGTCACTCTTGACCTACTTCATATAGAAAAGAAACTATCAACTTGAGTCACTCATATCATGGAAGGAAATTATAGAAACAATCCAAGCTAAGTCTACACTATATAATAGACATATCATAGGTAGCTTCAAGTCATACTTGTGCAATGTATGAATAGCATCCCATATTACAATCCACACTAAGTAGTACTTTAGGCTATCATACTGAAATGACTACTATTTTCATTCTAGACTACCAAAGAATAGCACCATATTAGGTTAGACCAAGCTAATCATCTTGCTAACATAACTATATTATGCTAGGCTAGCTACCTAGGAAGATACACTATCATGCAAGTCCAAGCTAATCTAGGAAGGCTACAAGAGTTCCATCCTAGCTACCATGAAGTAGTCTTAGACCAACTAAGTAATGCTACCCCTACAAGCACCCTATTATGCTAGTGTAAGCTACCCTTACGAGAGTGTGATGTCTCAATCCTGAGCTACCCTTAGGAGAGTATGTGTCCTCTATCCTAAGCTACAATGTAGTGGTCTTGGTCTAACCAAGTCATGCTACCCTTGAAGGCATCCTAAGAATGGTAGTTCAAGCTACCAATAGGAGAGTACAAATCCTCAATCCTAGGCTATAATGACTATCCCTAACTCAAGCTACTCTTGACATGCATCTTACAATGCTATGTCAAGCTACCCTTAGGAGAGTATCGATCCTAAATCCTAAGCTACCAACCTTGGTCTTGTCTTACCAAGCCAAGGTATACATGAAGGGAACATATGTCACAACTTCAAGCTATTCTAATCTAATATGCTTTTATTTACTTTAGGTGATTAGCTTTTCAACCTAGAATCAATCTATGTGAGGAGACCTTTCACATTCTACATACATGCATTCATATAGTTCTAGGTAGGTCATGTGGGTAAAAGCCTTTCACCAAAACTCTATCTATTTTGTATACCAATTTTATGCAAGCTATCTCGTCATATTAGACTTGCTCTATAAGCCCTAGTGATCATAAATCTTGGATTTCAAGCCCTACTCTCAAGCTTTACTCCACAATCATCATATTAGTTTAGATCACAAGACATAATGATCACAAGCCTTAGTCATAGGCAATTCTAGTCATAATTCATCATAAAGTCCCAAATTCAATCACTACAAATCATGATCTATCATACATTCATAAATCTAGTATCAATTCATGCTCAAATGCTTTTATTCTTGTAAGTTACTTATCCATAACATCTATTCTAGAAGATGAACTTAGAACCTTCAATTTCACCTTTCATGGCTTAAACCCACATAACTCAAATCTAGGGTTAACCATGGAATTCACATAAATTCATCATAATATCATGAATCAACACTAAATTAATCATAAATAAGTATTATCTAGCCAATTGGAATCATACCCTACTAAACCCACACATTCGAAGAAACCCTAGCTTAGATTGGGGTTCTTCTTCACAAATTTGGGGAAATTCTAGGGGACTCTATGGGTGGAGGAACCCATAGATGAATAATCTAAACATAACTTAATTCAAATCCCTACACAAGCCTTCAACAATGGAGTCTTTGTTCTTTACCTAAGCTTTAAGCTCTTTCTTCTTCTTCAAGCCTTGGGTTTTCTAGAGAGAGAAATATTCTTTGGAGAGGATGAAGTTGGGTTTTCTTTGGATTCTAGGGAGAATGACTTAATTCAAGAAAAATTGAGTCTAAAAAGCATATATACTTGCTAGGAAAAGAATAAAATAAAGTAGGTTCAATTTTGGAAGAAAACTAAAGACCCTTAAGGTTTCAACTTAAAACTAACTACCCCTCAGGACTTGGTTTGCCAAGGACACTAGACGACAAGCCTAATGGACCCTTGGCTCACCTAATTTTCCAGTATTCTCCCTAAAAGGCTAGCTCACATAGGCGATGGAGGGGCCCTTGGGCGATGCGCCAACCAAGTAGGCGAGCCCCAACCTAACTCACCTAATATTCCAGTAGCTTGGTCGTGGGGACAGCCCACTAGGCGACCCCAAGAGGACATGGGCGACTCACAATGTCCCTTAGGCGACCATGCTGCCCATTCGCCAAGAAGGTCCAAAAAAAATAAGTTCTCCTTCACTCTTCCTTGATAGCTTAGCCCCTTGCCCGCTTCTTAGAATTTTACCCCCTATCATTTTAGCTCTAGTTTAGCTTACTAGAATACGAGCTATTACACTATGACAAGAATATGAATTATGAACTATGGCTACTCAAGAAGCTTTACTTATTATGGGTGGGATTATGGGATCTTATTCAAGCATTGCACAAGTATGATTTGAGAGTACTTATGGTATGTTTATCTTATGATATAATGATCTATGTAAGGAATATGCTTATGATTTATATTTTTCCATTATCTTCAAAATGATGCTTTAACCTAGTGAATTGCATGCGTTCAACTAAAATGTCCCTTTTTGCATGATTTTTGATGTTTTTGTGCATGGCTATGATACTTCGTGCATTTTTTTACTAACCCATATTTTTCTACATTTTTTCCCAAGAGTAGGGTCCAGTTCTCAAGGTGGTCAACATTGTGGCTGAAGCTTGGATTTGATCATTTCTCCTAGCTTGTTGGTGAGTCCTCATGATTCGAGGACATATGTTTTCAATTAGTAGTTTATTTCCTTGTATTTCTTTTATAGACTAAGTGTATGGGCTATGACCCCTTTTATTTTCGACTATTGTAATAGATTACTATATTGACACAAGTCTAGACTTCTGCTTTCCTTTATGAAAGTATTGGACATTGAAATGCGGTTTTACTCTTTATTGTTCTATGCTTATGTTATAGTATGCTAAGTGGCTTACATGGTGCCTTTCGGGGTCCTATGTGCCTTGTTACATCTAGGGGGTACCCCTGGGTCGTGACAATTATCACCTAAATTGAATCATGTTGTCGCCGGGTGCGAGGCAAACCAACAAAAAGTCCATGTTCAAATCTTCCTACTTTCAAGTAGGAATGCTAATATTTGGGACAAACCTTCCTGTTTCTGATGCTCAACCTTTACTTGTTGGCAATTTGGACACATAGCCACAAATCCCATGTCACGAACCGAGAGCACCCCCTAGTCGTAACACGACGTACTCAACCTCGAAGAGGTCTAATACAAGCCTCTTAGATCATTCATTGCATAGACAATAGAAAATAGTGCGGCATTAAAACCTTTATTTAAAACCAAACTATTAAAAACTCTTTCATAAAGCAGCGGAATACTAAGTCTAACATGGCCATCTTAAGACAAACTTTAATAAGATAGAGTCACAGCCCTTTACAATCAAAATACTAAAATATCTATTACAAAAGTCTTAAACATAAAGGAACTACAACAATAAGGGTCTTTGTCCTCGATCTATGAGGACATACCAAGTCTTGGAGGAAAACTCTATCCCAAGCACTTCAACTTCTAGCTAGAAACAATCACTTGCCGGAACCTACACTTGTAGTAAAAATAGGAAAATATGGGTTAGCACACAAAAATGTACTAAGTATGATGACCATGCAAAAACATGCTTTAAAAGGGACATTTTGTTGAAAGTGATGCTTGTATGCCATTTTTGATAAAACCTTCATGAACATGATAATAGAGGCATAATACTTACACACAATCAACACACAAGTCCTTTATCACAATGGAACCATATTCAAAACATACAACCCATTTCATTTACCTTTAACCGTTCCCCTCAAGTAACCCTTATGCAACACTTTGTGCAATGTATGCATAACGCCCCATACCACTATCCACACCAAAGCATCACCCAAAGGTCACCAAAAGAGAACTCGTATACAACCTGTCAATTCTTCACAATTAGTCACACATAAGAGATATAAACATTATAAAAGACATGATTATTACAAATGGACCATCAACTAAGATAACTCCTAAGTCCTACTTGTGCAATGTGCAATGTGCAGGTAGCATCCCATACTACTACTCACACCAAGTATTCCTTTGGAATCTCCCTAGATAAGGCACACTCTCATTCATCAGGTCATAAAAAGGAAGTCATTCATTATACTAGTCAAGTATAGCATGCATCTTTACATTCTTAGCATTTAGGAGCCAACATTCTTCATTAGGTTCATTTAGGACACATTCATGCATTAAGAGGACTTTCATACATTAGTCATTAAGACTTAGGGAACTCACTATAGCACCTTCAAAGCCTAGTCGTGCTATGTGTAGATAACATCCCATACTACTACCTACATGCTGTAGAACCAATCCAGTAACTATAGTGCAAATCCCACATGATGGGAATAAGAATTAACCGACATAGACCATGCAAGCTAGACATGGAATCCGGTGTCATAAACCCTACACCGTTGAACGTGTTCTACTTGTCAGGGGTAGAACTAAAACACATCCTATGTTGGCACATAGTTTATGGGATATCCAAAGATGTTCATTGGACTCTAGCCTCTTCAATGGGAAGAGCCACCATCTTAACCATATCCACTGGGTTCTTAACCTTAGTTCCCATAGAGTAGTTTCATTCACATTAGTGTACTAGAGAGGGCCACCAACATAAGGCCTACCGTCCCTAAGTAATTTTACCAAGAAGGGCCACCACCAATAGGTCTACCTTTCAAGGTATATTAAGGATAGCTCATTGATCTTCCTAGAGAGAGCCACCACCATTAGGTCTATCGTCTCTAGGTTCATCATTTAACACAAGAAGAAAGCCACCACCATTAGGTCTACCGCTTCAAGGTTTCACATTCACATAGGGTTCTAGATTCACTGTGAAGGGCCACCAACTTTAGGTCTACCGATTCAAGTCATAGTCTAAAATACCTCATTAGTCACGTATAGAAAGGCTACCAACACTAGGTCTACCAATCAAGACATTAAGACATCAAGTCAAGATACATTCATTACTCAAGAGAAGGATGCCTAAGCCTACCAAGTCAAGAGATCACATTCAATCATAGTTTTCATTTATCAAGAAGAGGGCACCTAAGTCTACCAAGTCAAGATAAGACATTACAATATAGAAATCCTTCACATTCTACTACCAACATTCATATGTGTTTAGTGAGAATACACTTTCAATCACAACACATTGACATTCCATATAAGGTCATCATTCTACCATTGAAACCACAAGTATAACCTTCACATCACAATTATATACACAACATCATGACAATACTTCAATTCCTCATATGATGCCTTCAAGGACATGATCACAATGTACACATAAGTAACCACCTCAACCTTTTATGTGGATCAATATACATAGTAAATAGACACCTCCACCTTTCAAGTGGATCAACAATTTAAGAACAATTCTACCTTACATGAGAATTAGGTCACAACTTACCCTTTCCAAAGCCATGAATTACAATTCCTCAATTCTCCAACAATTCACCATATATAGGCATACATATTATTCAATCTAAGCATAATTCCATCAACATTCATCCATAATCATAAAACCCACTTAATAAGCCAAATTTAGGAATTTAGAGAAATCATGGGTTCATAGAATTTTTCATATTAAAACATCAATTAAACATAATTGTAATCATACTTTATCATTTGAAATCTTTTGATGCAAGAACCCATGAGTTTGAGTGAAATCTAGGTTTTTTTGTGAAACTTGAAAACCTTGAAAACATCTTCGAAATTGACTCTAGGGTGAAAACTAACCCTAGATAAAGGATCATCATACCTTTCTAAGAATCCCCAAGAAATTTGAGGAAGAACCACCTTGAAATCGCCACACCCTAGCTTCAATGGCTCTCTTCATTTTCTCTAATGGGGAAATTCTTGTGAGAGAAATGTTTGAGAGGAGGTGGGTTTTCTTTTGATTCTATTTGGAGTGACTTAAATGAAATAGTTTAGGTCTAAATAGGTTTTATAATTGCTAGGAAAGGCATAGAATAATATAGGGTCAATTTTTGAAAAGAACTAAGGACCCCCAAAGTCTTAACTTAAAATTTCTGCCCTTGCCCATGTTAGCTCGCCCATTGGACACTTGGGCTCGCCAAGTGCACACTTGGCAACTCGCCAAGTGCACACTTGGCTCGACCGTTGTTCCAGAGAGCTCACTAAATGGGCTAGGCATTGGGTGATTGGAGGGGGCCAAAGGGCGACATGCCAACAAACTTAGCGAGCTACCCCTTAGCTGGCCCTTTGGTCTAGTACCTAGGATAAATGGGCAGTCCACTTGGTGACCATAGGTGCAAAAGGGAGAATCACCAAACCCCTTTGGAGATCAAGCACCCCCATCGCCAAATAGTCCATCAAAGAACAAGGCTTCTTTCGCTCACACTTTCTAGCTAAGGCCCTTGTTTGCACACTTGGCATCCACCTTGATCCATTTAGGTTCTAAAACAGCCTACATATCAACCTCAAGTCATACTAACCCAAACTTTAAGGCTCTAGTTCAACCCATCATTTTCCGAGTTGTTACATTATCCCCCACTTAAGAACATTCGTCCTCGAATGATACTTTAAAACACATTAAGGGGAAAACGACTCGAGACTAGTAGCCCAACAATCATGACACATCAATATACAATGCATAAACATAGGAGGAAACATTAACTCCACATTAATAAGCTCTAAACATAACAAGAAACTAGGAACTACATCTAAAAACTCATTTTGTATCAAAACTTTAACATTCTTCATTTCATTGGAGGAACTTCCTTCTCCAAATTACTGCATGCTCATCACAACATCATGTATTTTTTCTCATTAAAGCACATTATGCAACTCTTTCAAGAGCACGTTTAAGCAATTCTTCAATAAAGCACATTTAAACATGTTCAACAAATCAACTCATGAAGTATTTTGGTAACTCATCATAGATGCATATCAACATGAGGAACAAAATTCATGAAAACTCATTTTTCTCATTTAAATAAGAATTCAATTAGAACATGCACAACCTAAGGAGACAATGGAAACTCCGCCCTTTGTTCCAGTATGCGAAACCCTGAAAATAAAGGATCAAAAAGGCGATGAAAGGAGCAGTCGGGGCTTCACCAAATAGTTCCATGAAGCAGTATTATATCGCCCAATGGTCTAAAATGTGAAGATGTTGAAGGAAAGAACGAAATGGCGATGATACAAATGAAGGGTGAGTCGCTAAAGTCATTCGGCGATATCGACTAACTTCGCCGAAAGATTTGCCAGTTCTATTTTCTGAAGTCTATAAATACTAAACTTGTTATTAATTTTAAAGAGTCAAAAATTTATTTTAATTTCAAGAATAGAATAGTATTTTTTGGATATTTTTCTTTCAAGTTTGGAGAGGGTTTTTGGGAGACTTGAAGAAAGAAGGATTTCATCTTCGCCAAGTTGGAAGTGAGTCTTCTCCATTGTTATTCCTTTCCTTAAATCAAGGTTTAATTTCTTATACCCATTTGATTTTACTATCATTTTAGGTGTATTTTGTTATTTCTTAATGTGTGGCTAAAAACCCCTATTCTTTGGGTGTGATTTAGCAAATATGTGTTGATATTATTATTGGGTCTTGCTTGCTGATAGGTTAGATGTAGTTTAATGGTAATTTCACCTAGTTGTTGTAGTTTAATCTAAAGGGTTTGTAGTTGCAAATACAAAGCCACCCATGTGTTTTCGGCTTGCCCGAAAGGGAGGTCGCAAAACCAAGACCACTAGACTGATGGCCTAAGGAGTGGGTCAACATGAGGTTCAGCTCGAGAGGGTGAGCCCTAGTCCCATATCCTAACACTCAGCTCAAGAGAGTGAGTGGGGTAAGGCGTAGGCTGGTCTTCATGCGGCAAACGGGTGTCCGAGAGGAACACATTTGAAACGAGGTAAGTTGCCCGAGAGGGAACTTATTTCCATTTGAAGCTTAGCCTAGTCACTATTATCTTACAAATTTCTTTTCAAAAGCATGTACCCAACTAGTTATCTCAACTTGTATTGCGGTCACACCCCAAGAACATTTCCGCCTACTTGATTTTCTTGTTAATTTTTGCTATTTTTACTACTTGTGACAAAACCCCCACTTGATATTTGACACTTTCGTGTCACCCCCTTTAATTTATCATGTTTTTATTAGAGCTTAATTGTACTTTTCTGTTAATTCTCAAAACAACGCCCTTAGGACACGACCCAAACCTTCAATTGGGTTACTATATTATCGACGATAATAGACACTCGTACCGTAGGTTAGTGTCGTTGGTCATGATAAGCATCAAAATGGCACTGCTGCCGGGGAGTGGTGTCACTTGAAAATTTTCAGATTAGTAGAATTTTGGTTCTTCTTAGTTGTAGTTCACTAACTTCACTTTTAGTTTTGTTTTTCATTGAGTTGTCCACTAAGATGAACATGGTTGAGCAGAGTAGAGGCAAATTGGTTGAAATGAGCCAAGGAGTCCAAAAGGACTTCACGTTGACCGCACTGGCATCTCAGCTCAACTAATTGGCCACCAAACTCTCAGAGGTGTAAGTCCAATGCAAAAACAAGGGGAGGTATATACCCCTCATGAGCAGAGGAAGTCTAGAGATGGGAGAGAAAATTGTGTCGAGGACACACTTCAAATCATTCTCCAAAAGGTCACCAATCATGATCAGGTGTTGGAAGAAATGAAAGAGAATATTGAAGTGCTGAATCAAATGATTGGATCCCACTCTAGATCAATCCAGCTAATCAGGTCACTCCTGAGTTTTGCAGTGCCTCATCTCCACCCAAATGATATATTGAGGAAACCTAGTGACATTAGGGCCAACCCTAATAACGGAGAATGAGACAGGACTTGCGTCGTACCACGACGTTAACTAAGACGCTTTTTGGGAGGCAACCCAAGGTGATGCTTCTTTAAGTTATTTTGTTTGAATAATGGTGTACTGATTTTGTAGGTTAAAGAGAGAAAGGCGTTGAAAAGTGCAAGTTGGAGGGCCAAGGAATTGATTGGCGATTGACCGAATCTATTAGCGATTCTGACTTAATCCGCGTTGGGACCCCAAAATAAGGGATGTCCTATAAAACTTGGCAAGGTAAGTATTCGTTAAGCGCGTCATCGAGTTGATCGGTGAGTAGACTAACGTCGCCGAATGATCGAGAACTGAAAGGTTATATAAAATGAAAAAGGTTAAAATGTTTGAATCTCTCACTTTCCCTCGTCTCAAACTCCTCAAAATCACACCAAAGGTACTTTTTCTTAGATTTTTACCTCTCTATTAGTATTTTAGTTGGTAAATAGTGCTTGGGGTTGAATCTCTTTGCTGCCTAGCGTTTCAAAAGCCAATTTGTTCGGCATCAAAGGTTAACCCATGAAACCCCAAATTTATCTTAAAAGCTTTGGCACTCTTTTAGCATTGTAGTATGAGGATGACGAATGCTGGGCCTCTTGGATAGAAATAGGTTGATATGCTATATATAAATCATACTTAATTGCCTGAAATATTTTAATAGTCGAATGCCTTGTTGTTTGTGCTTTAATTTGATTGAGTTTGTACTAAGTGTTGCTTGATTGTTGCTATATTGGTGGGGGTAAAACCTAAATGGGCCACATTTGTGCTAAACAACGAAAATTGTTCCACAAAAGAATGGGTGATGACATTCTTAAAGGTGATCATATGTAAATGGCCAAAATTTGGCAAGACCAGAAGAAGTCTTAGTATTCCGAGATGATGGGAAGTATGGGTCTTGTGTGAATTTCATGTATATGTGCTTTGATTTCATTTCCAGGGCTTGTAAGGTCGATTCTAAGAAGTGGGTTGAAAAGGAGGCACATTAAATCAGTCGGTGAACTGGGTCAAACTCGTCAAATGATTCGGCGGTTCGCCTACTAGTCTTAGATTGCCCTTCACTCATGTCCATAGTGCTGAAAGATCTGTAACTTTTGGTGGACACGTCTGTGGTCGCCGAAGGTAGTTGGCGACTCGCTAATAGGGACTTTAGACCTCTCTTTGCATGCTCCCTTTACCCTCTTTCACTGCATTCTTTAGCGGACAACTTCTTCATCGCCGAAGGTAGTCAGCGTCTCAACACTTAGACGCTTTCATCGCTTATTTGCTTAGATTTCAATCTAAT
Source organism: Solanum stenotomum (assembly GCF_019186545.1). Lineage (NCBI taxonomy): Eukaryota > Viridiplantae > Streptophyta > Magnoliopsida > Solanales > Solanaceae > Solanum > Solanum stenotomum. The sequence continues at coordinate 28,426,077 of NC_064286.1, read as the reverse complement.
CCCTTCAATGAGTTTGACCTAGCTCGCCAAAGAGATTTGGCAATTCGCCGACTTATCGGTTGACCTTTCTACTTCAGATTTTTTGTATTTTAATGTGATTGTTCTTCTGACTAAGCACAAACCTTTGCAGATTTGGTACGCACAAACTTAAACGCGTTACCTCATAACAAGGCTAAGAGAATTTCAATCAATGAAGGAGGATCACGTCCTTCACAGAAAGGAAATCAAGATCTCCCACCGAGAGACAAAGGAAAACGGAAAAAACATATCACTAGAAAAGGGTTAGCTATTGAGCCAGACTTATCTGAATCGGATGATGAAAAACCCTTGATTCACCGACAAAATAGGCTCAGGGATGGACATTAATCCACACCCTCCAGAGTTCCATCAGCCATAACTCCTCATACGACTGAACTAGTGTCAGCTTAGGCACCACCTCCAGTGGTCCCTGCACTCCCCGTAGCTCCACATCCACCCAGATTGCTAAACAAATTAAAAGGCAATGGTTTACAAATCATTCAAGAAGAAAACTTACTATCTGTAGAGGGTTTGAAAGGTAAGCATGCTGAGGTGCATGACACACCCAGGTATCACGAGTTCGAGTAGTTCACTAGACCATGGGGCTCTTACATCCCTTCCTGGGTTCGGGAATTCTAGATAGCTTATGGGGAGTTGGTCCAAAAAAATAAGAAAAAGGCTAGTGAGTTCCGATCGGTGAAGTCGGTTATGGTCGGAGGCAAGGAGGTGGAGTCTCACAGCGAGCATATTAATGTTGGATTGGGTATACCGCTACACTCGGTACTGCCATACAAGGGTTTGCCTATTGCTAGTCCCTGGATGAGTTGAAGGGTTGGCTAGCTCCGATGATTTCTAACACCACCTCGAGGTGGATGGATACAGGAGCTCAGATTGAGAAGAGGGACATGGACATTGCCTCCCGTTACTGGTTTGGTTTCATCAACAACACTATCATGCCATCTTAGAACGAGTCCATTCTCCAGCATCCTAAGGCTGCTTACCTTGGGTCTATCATGGCTAGGAGGCGGATCGACTTGGGGCTACTGGTTTCACAACAGATGGCCATAAGAGCCAAACAAACGCAGACGTCTCTACCCTTTCCTGTTTTGGTCACTAAATTATGTCGGCATGCTGGAGTACCCCAAGATCCTCCTACCGATATAGTGGTCACTCCATCTTCCTCCACTGATATCCGGCGTATAGAGGCCGAATTCACACGAGATGAGGATGACAGGAAACGAGTTGCCCCAGTAAATAATTCTCCAGACGTCAATATTGACTTATTATCAGCAGAAAAAGTTTCGTCCACCTCGGCCTCTAAGCTCTTAGGTATACCAGCTCCTTCATTTTCTTCTTCACAGGTTACATGTGCTTTCTCATCTTCCCAGCTTGCCAGAATCACTCAGGCCATGATCCTAAAGATGGGGCAGTTGGCCTATTAAGCTGATGTGAGAGCTACCAGACTGGAAAGGTCTGTTCTAGAGATGATTGACAGGGCCATACTAGTAGTACTTAATCCCATTCAGACTTCTGTTGATGCCTTGATAGTAAGAGTTATGGCTTGTGAGAGCAAACATCGGGAAACCTCTGAGGTGACGACTTTAAAAGCTGAGATTACAAGTTTGAGGAAGGACGTAGGTTACCTTAAGTCTATCGACTTCACTTCACTTATAGAGAGGGCAGATGATAAGGATGTTCCTATGACCACCGGATATGTGCAAGGGGATGGTACATTATTGGCAGAGTCGGATGCAGAAACCAACGAGTAATTGATAGCAGCACAGGTTGAGTAGATAAGAGAAAGCCTATATGCAAGCATATTCAGAGATTTCCTAGATCTAGTAGAGACAGCTATGCAGCCGGTGATCCAAACATCGCCGACCAAGAGGTCCACAGTAGCCCCCTAGTGGATATGGTACTGCTTTTCCATCTGAGACTACTCCGGGCACTGATGCCCCAACAGATAGAGAGACTGCGTAGACAGGACCTTTCTCTATCCTCCCCTCTATCTTGCTTACATCTACTTTTGGATTCTCATTACTTGCATTTGAGGACAAATTGCTTTATATTTGTGGAGGGGTCAGCCCACACTATTGTGCATTGTTTGTGATTCGTTTTTTGAATACATTTGGGTTGTCTGTTTATAATTGTGTTAAGTACTGCTTTTCTGTAGATGTTTGAGCTCATGGCTCCGTTTACTTTTAATTGCAAAATGATTTTGACCCTTTCAATTTTTTTTGAATTTTTTGCACATTTTTGCCAACCATTGTAAGTTGAATGTGGCTGTTCTTTTGGAAAAAATTAAGTTTTGGTTTCGATCAATACCGATAAATTGAATAGTGCTCTCAATTGAATGAAAATGAATGTTTGGCTATGATGAGGCCAAATGAAGTTGCATAAACAATATGTGAACTCTTTGCATCTCGTTGTGATTAGCCATTTATCGAATTGATTCTCTTGTTATGACCGTTGCACAATAGCGAAAGTGTGTAATCTTGCTTGACTTAAGTGTCGATGCCTTGTGTGATTAACTTGCTTTGAACCATGCATAAATAAACCTAGATTTTTCCTGTTAGTCTGATTGATTTAGAAAGGTGTCCTCTTGAAATGATCTTAGGCAACTTTAAAGAGTGTGATCCAAATTTGACATATGCCTCTTTTGTGGCTTACCCGTGAGTGTGTGAAACTCTTTTGAACACCTTTTGAGCCTTATCTTTCTTTGGAAGAACCTTGATGAACGCTAGACCTTACTTGGCCCACTACCTACAATCCTCTTAATTTGTGATTTAGTGAATAGCCAACTTAGGCTAAAAGCCTAAGTTGGGGGTGTGGTGAAAAGGAAAAGGAGAAGTCAAGAAGTTCAAGAAAAAGTCCCCCTTAACCCATGGGATTGCATAAGTGGAAACGCCTACAATTCAATTCAAATTTTTTTAAAAAAACTGTGGAATAGGGTAAGTAGGAAATCGGGTTTCCAAGCAATCCATGAAGGTGAATAAACATGTGACTTGGAAGCATCAAAAAAAGAATTGATAAAGGAGGAGAAGGGAATGCCATTAGTATACCACATCTCACGAGGATGAAAAATTCACTGACCCTAAATGACCATACATTTACACTCAGCCCCATTACAAGCTTTAGAAAGACCTTTTTGATCTACAGTAAGCCGAATCAAAAGTTGATTGGAAAATAAAGGCAAACCTATGGGTGAAAACATGAATTGTGTTCCTCTTTTTAAGTGTGAGTGTTGCATCTTATTCCTGATCTTGAATTGATTAACCTCTGTGTGTGAATATGGAATCATTCTTCATGTGAGTGAATTTGGATACTTTTAGTTGAGCTTCAACGTGCACAAGTAGCAAGTATTGTGAGCATGAGAACCTCTGGTAATGGTGTGTCACAGCTTGAATCTTAGAGTACACAGTTGATCTTTGCATAAGTAATTTGAGTCTTGTTGTGTATGTTCATAATTGAGTCTTGTGTAGCACTGTTTGAGACACCCTTTTTGAGCGGCTAAACTTGAGTTTGCTTGAGGACAAGCAAAAGTTTAAGTTAGGGGTGTTGATGAGTACACAAATTGGACTCATTTAGGGCTGTATTTTGATAAGAATAGTGTCCTCGAATGCTTATTTTGTCTAAATATCTGATGAAAACTCTTAAGTTTCAGGTATTTGAAGTTTTAGTAAAAGCATGGAAGTGCATATAAGGATCTCATCACAAAACAAGGATTTATTACTTACCGGCACCTTCATTCAGATTTGTTCCCTTGTTAGCTTGAAGAACATAGAAACGGTTCTTCTTTGGAGCATCAAGGTCTGGGACATTAAGAGAAGCTTGCTTGGCCTCCCTTCCTCTAGCCGCAAAGGTAGGGCAATCTTTCACTTGGTGGTCATTCTTACCACAACCGAAGCACCCACTAGTACTGGCTAAACATTTCCCAAAATGATTCTTTCCACAACTGTGATAAGTAGGCTTAGCAAATTGAGAACCACCACCTCTCTCTTGGTTAACCTTAGGAGCACTTGATGAATCTTGGTTAGGATCTCTCTTATTAAGCCTAGGTTGACCTTGCTCATCGAATCTACCTCTCTTCAAATCTCTATTCACCCTCTTAAGTTTGGACTCCTCAATAGATTGAGCATACACAACAAGTCTAGATATATCCATATCACCATGGAGCATCGTCGTATGACACTCTTCCTAAACTAGGTCGGATACACCGGTAACAAACCTACTCATCTCATCTCAAGGGTTAGACACCAAGGATGGACCATACTAATATAATAGGGTAAACATCAAGGAATACTCCTTCACACTAATGTTACCTTGCCTAGGGTTTATAAACTAATCAACCTTACACTCGCTCTTCTCAAGGGGAAAGTACTTACAAAGGAAAGCTTCCTTAAACTCCTCCCATTCTATAGGACCCGCTTCAATAGGCCTATTGGCTTTCCATTGAGTGAACCACACTTGGGCCACTTCTTTCAATTAGTAGGAAGCCATCTCCGCTATCTCCCTAGATGTTACTCCCAGAGCATCTAGAATCTTATAAATTTCATCCAAGAATTCTTAGGGATCTTCTCCCATTCTAGAGCCAAGAAATATAGGAGGATTCATCCTCACAAAGTCTCTCAATCTTGAGTCTATGTGTCATGACCCGAGAGTACCCCCTAGTCGTAACATGGTGTATTCGACCCCGAAGGGGTTTTATACGAGCCACATAGTCATTCATTGCATTCAATAATGAAAATCGTGCGGAATAAAAAATAATCTTATTTACATCCACACATTTAAACTTCATTAAAACAACTTTAAAAACACACAGCGGAAGTCTAAGTCTCACATGGCCATCTTAGACACAGTCACAAAACATAAGTAGGGACACGACCCTTTACAATCAAAAGAAGTCTATTAAGTCTATTACATGAACAAAAGAACTTAAAAGTCTTATCCTCGAATCCATGAGGACATACCAAGTCTTGGAGGAAAGCAATCCAACACTTCAAACTAGCTAGGAGGGATCACTTGCCGGAACCTACACTTATAGTAAAAATATGAAGAATATGGGTTAGTACACAAAATGTACTAAGTATGATGACCATGCAAAACATGCTTTAAAAGGGACATTTTGGTTAGAAACCATGCATTATGCCACTTTTTGAAGTACCATGAATAGTTGCATAAAAGACATACAATACAAGCATAAACATCAAGTAAGTCATAATATTACCTTTAAACAATTTCAATATGAAAACCTTTACCTTGGACCTTCACCTCAAGAAACCCTTATGCTATACCTCGTGCAATGTATGGATGGCGTCCTATACCACCATCCATACTAAGGCACCACATTAAGGTCACTTAAGGTAACTTATAATTCCTTTCTTTCATCTTTGCACCATATTCATACATAAGAGGTATATCATTAATTAAGACATGACATGGGAAAATAACTCGTAATATAACCCAAGTATAGCATGCATCTCATATTAAGCATTTGAGAGCCAACATTCTTTAATAACCTCATTTAGGCCACAATTGTATCACATACATTAGGATTAGAGAAACTCACTATGACCCTCTCCAAGCCTACTCGTGCAATGTATAGGTAGCATCCCATACTACTACCTACACTTTGTAGAACCTATCAAGAAACCATAATGAAATCTCGCATGATGGGAAGTAAGCGTTTAACCGACATAGACCATGAGAGCTTGTCATGGAATCCGGTGTCATAAGTCCCCACACCGTAAAGAGGTGGTCTACTTGCCTAAGGAAGACCGGTATATAGTTTAATGGATCCACTAGCTGCCTATGCGGGCACATAGTTTATGGGATAAGGTAGACGATCATTGAAACTCATGCCTAACTATTGGGGAGTTTCCATCTAAACAAATCCACTCGGTGCTTAGCCTACATTCCCATAGAATAGTTCGTTACCTTGACATTATCACATATGAGAGGTGCCATTGGCCTACCAACTCCAAATTACATTCATTAACACGTGAAAGGGTGCTTTAAGCCTACCGTTTCAAGGTTCATTTAGGAAAGCTCATTAACTGCTCTTGAAAGGGTGCCATGGGCCTACCGGTTCAAGTCTCATCGTTAACCTTCATGGAAAGGTGCCATAGGCCTACCGATTCCAAGGTTCATTATAAGCTCGTGTAGAAGGGTGCCACTAGCCTACCGATCCGAGGATTCAACAATCAACAATATAATCATTTATACAAGAAAATGATGCATAAGCCCTACCAATTCTAGGTATACTTTATATTGAAGAATCCTTCATATTCTATCATCAACATTCATGAGTGTCAAATTGAGAAATAATCTTTCAATAGCAACACCTTTACGTTCATAACATGATCAGATTAGCTCCATTAAATGCCCATTCATAAAAATGTCATGTAACACTTATATTTCTCATACTATGCCTTCAAGGGCATGGTCACAATACATTCCATAATTAAACACCTCCACCATAAGTGGATCAAACCAAGCAAGAACAACTTTTTTATCCATAATATGAGATTAAGCCAACTTACCATCCTCCAAAGCCATAATCAACAACACTCAAGTCCCAACCATTTTTCTTACCACAAGAGAATTCATCCATAACTTGCCCATAAGGCCACAATCTTCAATTCATCCATATACCAACAATACACCATAAAATAAGCATGGGTAATGACATACTCCAACAATCTAAAGACATTTAAACAAGTTTGATTCATATACATTCATTATCAAGCAACCCACTTCATAAAGGCATAAACTAGGAATAGAGAGAAATCATGGGTTCTTGAAGAAGTTTCATATAAAATCATCTTAAAATCATAAATACAACTTCAATTCACCAATATAATGACTTTGAAAACATTTTACCCATGAACCCATACCTAGAATAGAAAATAGAAATTTTGTTCTTTGAAGACTTTTGAAACCCTTTTTAATGGACTCCTTGAAGGAAAGATAATCAAGGATCAAGGGTCACCATACCTTTGCTATGATTCCCCAAGAAAATTGATGAAGAAAGCCTTGAATCCAAGCCCTAGCTCCAAGTTCTTCTTCTTCTTAATGGAGGATTGTAGAGAGGGAAATGTTTTAGGGATGGGAATTGAATTAATGGTATCTAGGAAATAATATATGCCCTTTGGAAAAAAATTCGTCCAACACTTAGAAAAAAAATGGGGCGGGTGAACAGTAAAATTAGCTACTGGAAATTGCCTTTTTCTGCCGGACAGATTTTACGAAAATGGGCATAACTTCTTCGTCCGAACTCCGAATGAGATGAAACGAAGTGCGTTAGGTAGCTAACTCAAAGGGCTTTCCATGGATATATTATTGGCCACCCAAATAATTTGTGTGCTAGGAGATATGACCCTCCAAAGTAGACCCTCGAAAAAGGCTTCACTTTGAAATTTCGGATTTTGATACGGTTGCTCTAAAATTTGGGTTAGACCCATTTCCCACTCAATTTGACCCCCTAAACAAGAATATGAAGTCGGATTTTCGAAAAACGAAACGGATCTTTTTATATACAGCTAAACAAGTTTCCGGTAACTTCCGAAGCACATTTTTAAGAACTTTTTGGGTCAAATTCAAATATAATCATTTCATTAAGTTCTCGACTCCAAACTCACATGTGAGGCTCTAGTTTCACTCTATCATTTTCCGGGTCGTTACACTATGGTACTTCATAAGCATTCACCCTAGGCCCCACATCTCTATTCACTTGAGTTGTCATGGCTCGGGCTCGGGCTAGGGTTTGAAAAGCCGCCCTAATCTCCTAATTGGTCATGTCTAGGGGAACCACTGGAACTTTATTCTCTTGATTGCCTATAGGAACTTGGTCACCTTGATCACTTCGTGGAGGAACTCCCTCATTAACAATCTCCTCTTCCACTCTCCTCGGGTTAGCCCTTGTTTTCAAATCCTATAAACACAAGAGAAAGGATTAGGAAGAGGACACTTATAGAACTAAACTCTAAGGCACGACCTCAAGAATATGAAAGAAGTTTAACTTTCTAATGTCCTATAGCCTCTCGCTCATAGATGTATCGCGAATCACACCGATGAACAAGACTCTACTAGACATGGCTTGTGAGACTTTGATACTAAAAACCATTTCCAAAATATTATGCTCTGATACCAAGTTTGTCATGAGCCGAGAGCACCCACTAGTCTTAACATGGCGTACTCGACCTCAAAGAGGTCTAATACAATCGTCTTAGATCATTCATTGCATAGACAATAGAAGATAGTGCAGAATTAAAACCTTTATTTAAAACCAAATTATTAAAAACTCTTACGTAAAGGAGCGGAATACTAAACCTCACACGGCCATCTTAAGACAAACTTTAACAGGATAGGGTCACGGCCCTTCATAATCAAAATACTGAAATGTCTATTACAAAAGTTTTAAACATAAAGGAACTAGAACAATAAGAGTCTTTGTCCTCGATCTATGAGGACATACCAAGTCTTGGAGGAAAACTCTATCCCAAGCACATCAACTTCTAGCTAGAAACGATCAGTTGGCGGAACCTACACTTGTAGTTGGAAAATATGGGTTAGCACACAAAAATTTACTAAGTATGATGACCATGCAAAAACATGCTTTAAAAGGGACATTTTGTTGAAAGTCATGTTTGTATGACATTTTTGATAAAACCTTCATGAACATGATAATAAAGGCATAATACTTACACACAACCAACACACAAGTCCTTTATCACAATGGAACCATATTCAACACATACAGCCTATTTCCTTTACCTTTAACCATGCCCCTAATTAACCCTTACGCAACACTTTGTCCAATGTATGGATAGCATCCCATACCACTATCCACACCAGAACATTACCCTAAGGTCACCAAAAGAGAACTCATATACAACCTTTCAATTCTTCACAATTAGTCATACATAAGAGATATGAACATTATAAAAGACATGATCATTAGAAATGGACCATCACCTAAGATAACTCTAAGTCCTACTATTGCAATGTGCAACTAGTATCCCATACTACTACTCACACCAAGTATTTCTTTGGAGTCACCCTAGATAAGGCACACTCACATTCATCAGGTCATAACAAGGAAGTCATTTATTATACAAGTCAAATATAGCATGCATCTTTACATTCTAAGAATTTAGGAGCTAACATTCTTCATTAGGTTCATTTAGGACACATTCATGCATTTAGAGGACTTTCACACATTAGTCATTAAGATTTAGGGAACTCAATATAGCACCTTCAAAGCCTACTTGTGTCATGTGTAGATCGCATCCCATATTACTACCTACACATTGTAGAACCTATCCAGTAACTAGAGTGCACATCCCACATGATGGAATAGGCATTAACCAACATAGACCATGCAAGCTAGACATGTAATTCGGTGTCATAAACCCTACACTGTGGAAGGTGTTCTACTTGCCAAGGTGTCACAAGTTACCCTTTCCAAACCCATGAATTACAATTCCTCAATCCTCCAATAATTCACCAATAGATAGGCATAGATAACAATAGAATTCAATAATATAATTCAATCTACGCCTAATTCCATCAACATTAATTCATAATCATAAAACCCACTTCATAAGCCAAATTTAGGAATTTAGAGAAATCATGGGTTCATAGAGTTTTTCATCTTAAAACATCAACTAAACATAAATGTAATTATACTTTATCATTTGAAATCTTTTGATGCAAGAACCCATGAGTTTGAGTGAAATCTAGTTTTTTTGGTGAAACTTGAAAACCTTGAAAACATCTTCGAAATTGACTATGGTGTGAAAACTAACCCTAGATGAAGGATCACCATACTTTGCTAAGAATCCCCAAGAAATTTGAGGAAGAACCACCTTGAAATCGCCAAACCCTAGCTTCAATAGCTCCCTTCTTCATCTCTAATGGAGGAATTCTAGTGAGAGAAATATTTGAGAGGACGTGGGTTTTCTTTTGATTATATTTGGAGTGACTTAAATGAAAGAATTTAAATCTAAAAAGGTTTAATAGTTGCTAGGAAAGGTATAGAATAATATAGGGTCAATTTTTGAAAAGAATTAAGAACCCCCAAAGTCTTAACTTAAAATTTCTGCCCTTGCTCGTGTTAGCTCGCGCACCGGACACTTGGGCTCGCCCTTTGTTCCAGAGAGCTCACTGAATGGGCTGATCATTGGGCGATTGTATAAGGGTGACACGCCAACCAGCTATGCAAGCTTCCCCTTAGCTCGCCCTTAGGTCCAGTACCTTGGCCAAATGGGCAGTCCACTAGGTGACCATAGCTGCACAAGGGCGAATCGCCAAACTCCTTAGGCGATCAAGTACTTCCATGCCAAACAATCCATCAAAGAACAAGGTTTCTTTCACTCACACTTTCTAGCTAAGGCCCTTGCTTGCACCCTAGGCTTCCACCTTGCTCCATTTAGGTTCTAAAACATCCTCCATATAAACCTTAAGTAATACTAACCCAAACGTTAAAGCTCTAGTTCAACCCATCATTTCCCGAGTCGTTACATCCCACACTAACCTTCTTCATCACATTCTACCAATTGACCTCCCAGAAATCACGATACATCTTGGTGGCTCTCGATGTAATGACCCGACCCTACACCCCAGACGTCACACGATGTACTTGACCCTGAAGGGGTCTCGTATAATCCTCTTAGCATTCATGACATTCTATATATTGAAATAGTGCGGAATTTAAAACTCATTCAAATTCAAACAATCAAAACTTTATTTAAAAACACTTGAAACACAGCAGAAGTCTATTATCTCACATGGCCATCTAAACAATGTCTAGAAAACTAAAGTAGGGTCACGACCCATTACAATCGAAAAGTCTAACAATAGTATTTTGCATGAAAAAATGAAACATATAAATGTACTTGTCCTCGATCTTTGAGGACACACCACTTAGCCTTGGAGGAATCTCAAATCCAAGCCCTTGATCTAGAGAGAAGCAACTCACTTGCCGGAACCTAAACTTGTAGTAAAATAAGAGAAATATGGGTTAGCACACAAAAATGTACTAAGTGTGATAACCATGCAAAAACAAGCTTTAAACGGGACATTCCTGTTGGAAACCATGCATCATGCCAACTTTTAGACATATCATGTACATTAGTATAAAAGATACCAAATACAAGTATAATCATCATACAAGTCATAACATCACATTTGAAAATAATCAACATGTAAACCATTACCTTCACATTAAGCCTTCACCTCAAGTAACCCTCATGCTATACCTTGTGCAATGTATGGATAGCGTCCCATACCACCATCCACACTAACGTACCACATTAAGGTCACCAAAAGTGAACTAACCATTCATCCTTTCCATCTCTACACAATACACATATATAAGAATCTTAAACATTTCATAAGTCATATCATCACCTAAGGGCCCTTATCTAGGGCTACTCTAAGTCATACTTTTGCAATGTATGAGTACCATCCCATACTACTACTAACACTAAGTACACCTTTGAAGCCACCATAGACAAGGTACATTCATACTCAATAAATCATGACAAGGAAGTAACTCATAATAAAATTCAAGTATAGCATGCATCATCTCATTTAAGAATATAAGTTAACATTCTTCATTAACTTCATCAAGGATACTTTCATACGTTAGTCATTAAGACTTAGAGAACTCACTATGACCCTCTCAAAGCCTACTCGTGCAATGCATGGATGGCATCCCATACTACTACCCAAACTTCGTAGAATTTCTCAAGAAACCATAATGCACATTTCACATGATGGGAATAGGCATTAACTGACATACACCATGAGAGCTAACCAAGGAATCCGGGGTCAAATCACCCCACACCGTAAAAAAGGTTGTCTACTTGTCTAAGGTACGATTGGTAACATTTTAAATTAGATGGAATCCACTAGCTAATATCCTATGTTGTCACATTGTTATGGGATAGGAATATTTTCATCGGAACCCTAGCCTAAAATTGGGAGAGTTTCCATCTTACTATATCTACTCGGTGCTTAGCCTCCATTCCCATAGATTATTTCATTCACATTACACTAATGTACTGGAGAGGAATGGCATTGGCCTATCTACCCAAGACACATCATTACACATAAAAGGAATACCATAAGCCTATTGATTCATGGTACATTACATAGATAGCTCATTGAATCCTCAATAAGGGCCACCAACATTAGGTATACTGATACAATGTTTATCATTTCACAAATGAAAGGGCTACCAACACGAGGACTACCGCTTCAAGGTTTATCATCACATTAGTTTCTAGACTAATCATGAATGGCTACCAACACTAGGTCTATCGGTTCAAGACATAGCTTAGAATACTTCATCATTCATTTATGAAAGGAATGCCCTAAGCCTATCGATTCATATTCATCAAGTCCAGACACATTCATCAATACAAGAAAAGAATGCCTTATCCTACCAATTCAAGATACATTAATCCACAATACTTTCATTTATACAAGAATAGGATGAGTAAACCTACCAATTCAAGTTAGAACATCCCATCATAGAAACCTTCATATTCTATCATCATCATTCATAAGTGTCAACTTGGGCCATAGCCTTTAAATAATAACACAATTACATTCAATTATATTCAATACATAATCACATTACCTTCATTAGATTCGCATTCATATACATGATAGCATGATTGTAACTCAATTCTTCATACTATGCCCTTCAACGCCATGAATCTCAAATCAACAACACACAAATAATTCACTATAATTAAGGCACGGATAATGATACAATTCAATAACCCAAAGCAATTTAGACAATTTCCATTCACATGTTTTCATAATCAACAAACCCATTTCATAAAGGCACAATTAAAGAATTGAGAGAATTTATGGGTTCATAGAGTATATTCATCACAAATCATCAATTAAACACTAATATAATCATAATTTGCCATTACTAACCATTTGAAATCGTTTGATGAAGGAACCCATGAGATTGAGTAAAACCCTAGTTTTTTCATAAACTTGAAAACTTTGAAAATTACTTTTGAATTGACTCTAGGGGTAAAATCTACCCCTAGATGAAGTATAACCATACCTTTCTTGTGATTCCCCAAGATATTTGAAGAAGAAACACCTTGAATACACAACCCTAGCTCCCACTTCTTCTTCTTCTTCTTTGGGAACGTCTAGAGAGAGAATTTTTGAAAACAACAACTCTTTGATTTGATTTGGGAATATAAGGAGTAAATGACTTGTTTAAGGACTTAAAATTATATATAGTAGTGATATAAACCATTTAAAATCAATCTTACTTAATAATTAATAAAAGGGAAATTACTTAAAACTCCCCAATTTAGGCAGTTCCGTCAGGGACCACGCCCAACTTAACGGGTCGTGAGGGGCCCCACGGCTCATGGTGGTACCCGTGGTCAATGTGCCTCCCAACCTTCCCAAGCCCTCAGGGGCCTAAGGCATGACCACAAGACCTCCCACGATCCGTGGTCAAGACCACGAGTCGTGGAGATGGTCGTGGTTATGGAGGTTGTAGCTTTTCAAATTTTCCTTGCTTGCCTTTCGACAAAGTAATCTTCACGACCACTTGTAGGGACCATCTAGGGCACCACGTCTTGTGGTGGTGCCCATGGTCTTTGGGGCAGTAGCTCCCAAATCATGACACAACCTTTATTAAGCTAAGGCAATCCCATGAGCCTTCCCATGGCCAGTGGTCTTGAAGTGGTGCCTTGGCTTGGCACCAATATATGGCTCAATGCCTAGCCAACCACGGGTGGCACCATGACTCGTAGTGGCCACCATGGGTCGTGAAGACCGTTGTGGTCTTGGTAGGCAGTAGTTAAGCCTAGTTTTAGGCAGCCTAGGTTCCCAATCCATGGCCTACACCCAAAACCTTAGCCCTTGCCCTAAACTCTTGACATTAACCCCAACATTTATGCTCTAGTTTAACCTATCATTTTTTTGAGTCGTTACATTATCCCCCCTTAGGAACATTTGTTCTCAAATGACACTTTAAACACTTAAAGGGATAACGACTCAAGACTAGCAGCCCATCATGCATGACGCATCAATATAAGGCACACAATCATAGGAGGAAACATCAGCTCCACATCCATAAGCTCAATGCAATACAATAAAGTAGAAACTACATCTACAACTCATTTTGCACCAAAACATCAACATTTCTCATTTCGTTGGAGGATCTTCCTTCTCCAACTAACATCATACTCATTACAACATCATAAGACAAATTATGCAACTCTTCTCAAAACACATTTAAGCATATTCAATCAAGTCAACTCAAAAAGCATTTAGGCAACTCATTATAGGTGCATATCAACACGAGGAACACAATTATGAAACTCATTTTCTCATATAAGCATAAATTCATCAAAAACATGCATAACATAAGGAGATCATGGAAATACATTTTCACACATGACTCCAAAACATGAAAAAAGCTACAACGAACTCTTGGTCTCAAGATTTTGTAAGAATAGAAGAAAGAGATAAGGATATTGGGACTCTCAACAACCCTACTATTCAACATACCATCCCCCACTTAGGGGAAATCACAACTACGACTAACATGCAAAATAAAATAGGAACCTCAACAAGACATTCACAACCAAAAGGAACTATAACATACCGATGCCTTCATCCGGATTAGCTCCCTTCTCTTTGTTAGATTGAAGAGCATAGAAACGGTTACTCTTTGGAGCATTGGGATCCGAGCCATCAAGAGAAGCTTGTTTGGCCTCCCTTCCTTTGGTCGTAAGAGTAGGGAAATTTCTCACTTGATCATCACTTTTTCCACACCCATAACATCCACTAGTACCGGCTAGGCACTTCGAAAAAAGTTTCTTTCCACAAGTGGTGCAAGTAGGTTTAGAAAATTGATATCCACCACCTTTCCCTTGGTTACCCTTAGGAGTACTTGAAGAATCTTGGTTTGGAGCTCTCTTGTTGAACCTAGGTTGACCTTGCTCATCGGTCCTAGACTTCTTCAACTCCCTATTCATCCTCTTGAGTTTGGACTCCTAAATAGATTGAGCATACAACATAAGTCTAGAAATGTTCATGTCATCATGGAGCATCGCAGTTTGGCACTCTTCCTCAACTAGGTCAGATATACCGGTAACAAGCCTACTCATCTTATCTCTAGTGTTAGACACCATTGATGGAGCATACTTAGACAATTGGGTAAATTTCAAGGAGTACTCTTGGATATTCATGTTACCTTGCCTAAGGTTGATAAACTCCTTCATCTTAACCTTCCTCTTCTCATAGGGAAAGAACTTACCAAGGAATGCTTCCTTGAACAATTCCCAATCTATAGACCTCGCTCTTACCGGCCTATTACTCTTCCATTGAGTAAACCAAATTTGGGCAACATCTTTCTATTGGTAGGTGGCAAGTTTCGCTTTATCTATAGAAGTCACTCCCATAGCCTTGACTATCTTATACACCTCATCCAAAAAGTCTTAGGGATCCTCTCCCACCTTGGAACCTAGAAAAACTGGAGGGTTCATCCCCACAAAGTCCCTAAACCTAGAAGAGATAGTACTCTCAATAGCATTAACTCTAGGCCCCACATCTCTAGTAACTTAGGCTGTCATAGCTTGGGCTAAGGTTAGAAAAGCCAACCTAATTTAATCATTAGTAATTTCTGTAGCATCAACCGGGACTTGGTTGTCTTGAGGAACTTCGTCACCTTGAGGATCTTAGGGAGGAACTCCCTCATTCACCACCTCCTTTTCCACTCTCCTTATGGGAGTCCTTCTTGTATTCATATCCTATAAACACAAGAGAAGGATTAGGAAAAGGACACGTATAGAGCTAAACTCTAAGGTACGACTTCAAGAATAATGAAAGAAGTGTAACTTCCTAACATCCTATAGCTTCTCACTCATAGATTTGTCGCGACTCACACCGATGAACAAGACTCTACTAGATGTGGCTTGTAATCATCAGCCTAAAAACCATTACCAAAATCTTGTGCTCTGATACAAAGTTTGTAACGATCCGAGCCTACACCCTGGAAGTCACACAGTGTACTTGACCCCGAAGGGGTCTCATACAAGCCTCTTAGCATTCGTGACATTCGATATATAGAAATAGTGCGGAACTTAAAACTCATTTAAATCCAAATAATCAAAACATTATTTTAAAACACTTGAAATACGACGGAAGTCTATTGTCTCACATGGCCATCTAAACAATGTCTTTAAAACTAAAGTAAGGTCACAGCCCTTTACAATCGAAAAGCCTAACAATAGTCTTTTGCAGGAAAAAAGGAAACATCTAAAAGTACTTATCCTCGATCTATGAGGACATACAACTTAGCCTTGGAGGAATCTCAATCCAATCCCTTGATCTAGCGAGAAGCAACTCACTTGCGAACCTACACTTGTAGTAAAATAAGAGATATATTGGTTAGAACACAAAAATGTACTAAGTATGATGACCATGCAGAAATACGCCTTAAAAGGGACATTTTGGTAGGAAACCATGCTTTATGCCACTTTTTGGAAGTTTCATGTACATTAGTATAAGAGACCTCAAAAACAAGTATAATCGTCACAGAAGTCATAACATAACATTTGAACATAATCAACATGTAAACCATCATCTTCACATTAAGCCTTCACCTCAAGTAACCCCCATGCTATACCTTGTGCAATGTATGGATACTGTCCCATACAACCATCCACACTAAAGTACCACATTAAGGTCACCAAAAATGAACTTCCCATTAATCCTTTCCATCTCTACACAATACACATACATAAGAATCATAAACATTTCATAAGTCAAATCATCACCTAAGGACACTCATCTAGGGCAAATCTAAGTCATACTTGTGCAATGTATGAGTAGCATCCCATACTACTACTCACACTAAGTACTCCATTGAAGCCACCATAGACAAGGCACATTCATACTCAATAAATCATGACAAGGAAGTAACTCATAATACAATCCAAGTATAGAATGCATCATCTCATTTAAATATATAAGTCTACATTCTTCATTAACTTCATTAATGACACTTTCATACATTAGTCATTAAGACTTAGAGAACTCACTATGACCCTCTCAAAGACTACTCGTGTAATGTATGGATGGCATCACATACTACCACCCACGCTTCATAGAACTTCTAAAGAAACCATAATGCACATCTCACATGATGGGAATAGAAATTAACCGACATAGACCATGAGAGCTAACCAAGGAATCTGGTGTCGTATGGCCCCACACCATAAAAAGGTGGTCTACTTGCCTAAGGTAGGACCGGTAACATTTTAGCCTGGATGGAATCCACTAGCTAATAGCCTATGTGGGAACATAGTTATGGGATAGGAAGATGTTCATCAGAACCCTAGCCTAACATTGGGGGAGTTTCCATCTTACCATATCCGCTCGGTGCTTTGCCTCCATTCCCATAGAGTATTTCATTCACATTACACTAATGTACTTGAGTGGAATCCCATTGGCCTATCGATCCGAGACACATCATTATACATGAAAGGAATGACATAAGCCTATCGATTCATGGTACATTACATAGATAGCTCATTCAATCATCAAGAAGGGCCACCAACATTGCGTCTACCGATACAAGGTTCATTATTCCACACATGAATGGGCAACCAATACTAGGACTACCGATTCAAGGTTTATCACTACATTAGTTTCTAGACACATCATGAAGGGCTACCAACACTAGGTCTACCAGTTCAAGACATAGCTTCGAATACTTCATCATTCATTTATGAAAGGAATCCTCTAAGCCTATCGATTCATATTCATCAAGTCTAAACACATTCATCAATAAAAGAAAAAGATGCCTTAGCCTACCAATTCAAGATACATCAATCCACATTAGTTTCATTTATACAAGAATAGGATGCCTAAGTCTACCAATTCAAGTAAGAACATCTCATCATAGAAACCCTTCACATTCTATCATCATCATTCATGAGTGTCAAATTGGGCAATAGCCTTTCAATAATAACACAATTGGATTCAATACATAATCGTATTATCTTCATTAGATTCACATTCATGTACATGACTTCATGATAATAACTCAATTCCTCATACTATGCCCTTCAAGGCCATGAATCTCAAATCACCAACACACCTACAATTTAGTTTAATTAAGGCTTGGATAATGATACAATTCAATAACCCAATGGAATTTAGTCAATTTCCATTCATATGCTTTCATAATCAACAAACTCACTTCATAAAGGCACAATTTAGGAATTGAGAGAATTTATAGGTTCATAGAGTATTTTCATCATAAATCATCAATTAAACCCTAATACAATCATAATTTTTCATTAATAACCCTTTCAAATCGTTTGATGAAGGAACTCATGAGATTGAGTCAAACCCTAGGTTTTTCATAAACTCGAAAACTTTGAAAATTACTTTTGAATTGACTCTAGGGGTGAAAAATACCTCTACATGAACTATCAGCATACCTTGCTTGTGATTCCCCAAAAATTTGAAGAAGAAACACCTTGAATCCACAACCCTAGCTCCCTCTTCTTCTTCTTCTTCTTCTTCTTCTTCTTGGGAAACTTCTAGTGAGAGAATTTTTTTTAAAAGGAACTCTTTCATTTGATTTGGGGAAATAAGGAGTAAATGAATTGTTTAAGGACTTAAAACTATATATACTAGTGATATAAACCATTTAAATTCAACCCCACTTAATAATTATCAAAAGGGAAATTACTTAAAATTCCCCATTTTAGGCTGCCCCGTCAGGGACCACGCCCAACTTAATAGGTCGTGAGGGGAACCACGGCTAGTGGTGGTGCCCGTGGTCCCTTAGGTAGTGTGCCTCCAAACCTTTCCAAGCCGTCAAGGGCCCAAGGCAAGACCACGAGACCTCCAACGATCCGTGGTCAAGACCACTAGTCGTGGTGATGGTCATGGTCATTGAGGTTGTAGCTCGGCCAAGTTGCCTTGCTTGCCTTGCTTGCCTTGCCACCAAGTGATCTTCACGACCACTTGTACGGTTCGTCTAGGGCACTACGGCTCGTGGTGGTGCCTGTTGTCTTTGGGGTAGTATCTCCCTCATCAAGACACAACCCTCATCAAGCTAAGGCAATCCCACGAGTCATCCCATGGCCCGTGGTCATGACCACGATCCGTGAAGTGGCTCGTGAAGGGGTTCCTTGGCTTGGCACCAATCTATTGCTCACTTCCTAGCCAACCACGGGTGGCACCACGACTCATAGTGGCCACCACGGGTCGTGAAGACCCTTTTGGTCTTGGTAGGTAGTAGGTAAGCCTAGTTTTAGGCAGCCTAGTTTCCCAAACCATGGCCTACACCCAAAACCTTAGCCTATGCCCTTAACTCTTGATGTTAGCCCCCACATTTAGGCTCTTGTTTAACCTATCATTTTTCTGAGACATTACACCCGCGTGAATGGAATACTGCGAAGTATGGGCTTCTGACAAGATATGTTCCCTTAAGTCATCAACATTTGGAACACATAAATGACCTTGATATCTAAGTACACCATCTCCCCCTTGGGAGAAAGCCTTAACTGATTTCTTAAGCACCGCTTCTTCCAATTCTACCAAAATTGGATTAAGAACTTGCTTGGCTTTGACGTCCGCCACAAAAAATGATTTGGACCCATTGTGAACCATGATACCACCCTTGGTGGAGTACACTAATAGAACATCTAATCTGGCCAATCTATGAACATCTGGAACCAACTCCCTTAGCTTCCAGCATCTCAAAGGGAAAGAACCTATCAAGAAAAGTGGCCTTAAGCTTCTCCCAATCAAGAGGACCCACATCTTCTGGTCTCCCTTCTTTCAATTGGTTAAACAATATTTGAGCAACGCCTTTAAGTTGATAAGTGGCCAACTCTGACTTTTCCACCGACGTCACTCCCATGATCATCAAAATCTTTGAGACCTCATCAATGAAATCTTAAGGATCTTTCACAATCTAAAACCTTGAAAATCCAAAAGATTCCTCATAGTGAAGTTCCTCACTCTTGATGGCGTCGTACCTACATTTGGGTTCACGAGAACCGCAACCTCTCTATTTTCTTGGGTTGTCACAACTTGAACTAACACTTGAAAAGGAACCCTAAACTCTGTATTAGTGACTTGCTCGGCTAAAGGATCGACCGGTGATACGCCCAAATTACACCTCCCTAAAGAAGTATAAGCGGTCGTTGCCAAATATAGAATCCAACTTATACGTTGGTGTCTATCTCACGAGGAATATGGTTCAGACTTAAACTTAACACACAATTATCCCCGTTTAGTCAAACTATTTCTGAGAAGATTAAACAGAGGGTTTTGTAACAGAAGTAACAGATTGTTGATTAAGTAACAAATAAACAAGATTCACAATTTCAGTTATCAATATAAGATTGTATCTAGGGTATATGTGTTCCCCACAAGCTCTTAAAGTAGTAATCCTAATAATAGAAATCCTATTCTAGTGTTTTATATGCAAGGTTGGTAAGCTAGGTATCCCTAAGTGATTGGTCCTCCAAACAGGGAATGTCACCACACAACTTGGTCCGTCTACGGGTGTATGTTTTATTAACCCTTAGCTTTACCCCAAACTAGTCATCATATCAATTTAGTTTAGTTTTCACCCTCACTTCAATTGAAATCAGACTATTAGATAGCATTTTAAACTAAATCTCTGTTATTTAATCCTTTTCTCATTCATTACCTCCTTCGTTCGCCAAGTAGGAATGAGGCGAGTTCTAACGTTGCCCTTCGTTAAAAAGCATTATAAACGAAAGGATTAGCAATACATGCATAAACACGATTAAAGAATTACTTAAGTATTATTCATACTTTGTTAATTGCTCATGGTTCCCACAACCCTAGTTATGGATTTAGCTACTCATGTTTGAGAGTTCACAATTCATAATTAAATTGAAAGAATTTACGAACTTACAGTTAGAATAGATGAAACCCAAAATTTAAATTGAAATTCAAAGTGAAAATTGTATAAAACGATTTCCAGAAATTAAATTGCTAATTGTTTGCAAAGTAATTCCAAAAACTAAAACCTTACAATAATGTCTAATCCCAAAAATGAGAATTACAACTAATATTTATAGAAAACAAACCCCAAACTAAGGAGGAAACAAAATAAGGAAAAAACTGCTCAGATGTGGTTTTGATCGACGCTTCGACCTATGGACCGTGGGTTGACCTACGATCCGTAGGTCACCTCTGTGGTTCAAGTACTGGAACCTCAAATTCTTTGATCTCATCGACGGATGTGCAGGAAGGGTCGTCACTCGACCTACGGTCTGTCTTTACTTCCATGGTTCCACACTTGATCAGATTTCCCTGAACTTGCACCCACTTTTGCCCACCTACGGTCCGTGGATCGGACTATGATCTGTCCTGTCACTCCGTGGTTTGAGTACTAAAAATCAGCTTTCTGACCAGAACCTACGACTGCCCATCTACGACCCGTCAATGGACCTACGGTCTATAGTTGGCTCCGTCAGTGGCTCCTTCTGCACGTTTTAGCTCATATCTCTCTCAACTGCTTCTGAACCAATTTCCTGCAAAAATTACATCAAAACAATCAATCCTAATAAAAAAATAGCCCAAGACACACACAAACTCTAAGTGAAATGCATCAAAAATACCGTAAACTCACGGTATATCAAAACCCTCAACTTAAACTTGGTGTTTGTCCTCAAGCAACACACTAATACTCTAAAGGACACTTCTGTAGAAGAAAACATACAAACTCAAGCAATCACATGGATTTCTCAATCAATTCCATCACCTAGTGTAAATCTTTTCATCTAGACTTAACAAGCTAACTCAAGCGGATCAAAACATGACATAGATTGACCAATAGACATCACAACACACACTATTCACAATCACCAAAGTGCCAACTCTCCAACAATGTAACTAGTGCCCTCACTTCAAAAAGAAATCCCTTTTCATACAATAGATCTGAACTTCAAGTTTAAGGATTCATTCAACACTCACGCTCAGTAGTGACATCAAGTACCGTTCGTGCTCAATAACATAGGCTTGCCCTTATTTTCTCTGCATAGACTCTCCAAACTAGTCACTAGGATCACTATAGGACTTTCTAAGCTTGTAACGTAGGCTCAAGGTTAGGTAAGGTACATTTGGGTACTTTTAACAACTTTTCTAGCCTCCTTGACATTACATTGGCTTTTTACCTATTTTCTCAATCAATTTTTAATATCTTTTTATTTTCTGCTCTTTCACTTGACTCTCTACAACACAAATACGACTTTGACTTTATCGCTCTTATTTTTCACTTTCTTCTTTTTCTTTTACTTTTTCTTTCTTTGTTTTTTCAGCATTTTTGTCATTCCTCTTTTTGTATCTTTTGACTTCAGTCACAACTCTTACTATCTTTTCTTTTCTTTTCTTTTTCTTTCTTCCACACAAAACTCTTTTCATACCCTTTTTCTTTCGGTTTCATTTTTCATAGCAACCCTCAACTTATGTATTTGCATGAGTTGAGGTACAGAATATCCGATGTCGGACCAGGGCCAAGATTAAGGCAACTTTTTGAATTAGCCATCCTCAACTTAGGCTTTTGGCCTAAGTTAGGGTGGACATGTCCAAGGAGGGACCAGGGCCAAAACAATCTTTTAGGGAAGGTGAATTAGGTGTATTGAAAGAAGTGATATTCATTTGGCTCAAACATTTGGATCAATGTAGAATTTATTTCTTTTGGTTGACTTTTAGGCTTGAGTGGACTTATTTGAACAAGGATCTATGATCATTTCCCAACTTCTAACATAGATAATCTTAGCAGGATCAACGTGGCAAGTTATAGATTGGCACATACTGCATGAACAGACAAACTTTACTGACACACACTTGGTACATTGTTTCATTATTGGATTATTGAATTACCCAGTTCAAGTTTTAGCTTAAGTCATGATATAATATTGGTTCCTTATCATGTCATATGAAGATCTAACACATTTTACTCTTTAAGCCTAAAGATCTAGCATATTTCAACAAAATTTGGACAAGTATAAATTTCATGCTTTTATGCCATCATGCTTTCATTCTTGTACTTACTTCTACACATACAATCCTAAACATGCCGGTTCAACATAAAAGTAAAACAATCCCATGGGGGAAAAGAACACAGGCAAGAAAATCCCAAGGAAGGATTAAGAGTTGGGTAACTCAGACTTCACCCTATCACTCACAACCAATTTACCCCACCCCCAACAAAATATGGTATAATTGCCCTCAATGCACAGGAATAAAAAATTAAAGCATAGGGTGAACCCAAATTGTGGCACATATGCGGTGAAGACCAATTAAGAGGCGGGTGGGTCCGATTTCCTAGAACCTGCTGGATCAATACTAGGGACGCCATCAGTAACGCCCTCACCAACAATAGGAAAACTATTGGTAGTGCTCTTCAAACCAGAAGGGATCACATCAACCTCTCGGGGCCACTTATGCATCAACTACTCATCTATGATCGACTGCCTCTGGACCACCTTCAACTGCTCACGTTCCTTCTTCTTTTCTCGTCGACGCTCCTCAGTGTCGGAAGTGTGGTTGGAGCGGTGGCGCTTCCTAGCAGCATGGGAAGAGTTGGTTGTTGGCATAGTATCACCAAAAAGTGCAGACATCACCACCTCATCTTCTACAACCTCATGTGCAGTTGCTGGTACTACCTCAGCAGGTGCTAGCAGGGTATCAACATCAGACCAGAACCTAGACAACTCTGTTTGGAAAGTGGTCACATCGATAGTAGGGGCAGGCCTCCCATAACTCTTAACTCGAATGCATCAAGGCGCTTGTGGACTGACTGAATGTTCACGTCCATCATGCGCTCCATCATAGCCTCAGACTCCTCTACATATCGTTGCATCAACGGCCTCATATGATTCAACAGAGTGGCCATTTGGGTATAATTTTTGGAATCGAGCCAGAGGAATAATAGTGAACCCCGAAAACGGAGTGGTGTGAGATAAGCTTGCAGCCTGACTAGTGACAGTATGAGGTTGAGCATGTTCATCCGTAGTCATGGGAGGAATAACACTGTCATCAACCTTTATCTTCTCAACATCAACAACTAGATAAACACCTAAGGGTGGTAGGTCAAGCTAGGGATCCCTCCGCGGTACAGCTGGGTTGGCATCATCTCGAATCAGGACAAGATCTATAGTCTTGGTAGCCTCCATTATTCTATCACACTACCAAATAGGCATAGAAACAACCATGCACATATAGAAGATGAGGCAAGGGAATGGCAAGGTAGTCATGGTCTTGAAGGTCCTCTTATGGATATCAACGATCAAAATCCGGGCAAAGTCTAGCTCCAATCCTGCCATCAGTGCTGCCAACATCACTGCCATGTCCCAAATAACCACGTTGTCCACCTGAGTAGGGGACAATCAAGTATGCACAACGTCCCAAAAGAACTTCGTAGTGAAGCTGAATGATGCCTTTATAATAGGAAAAAAAGTATTGCGCAACCATTCGATACACTCCTTATCCTCAGCAATATGATGTGCCATTAAACAAAGAAATGTCTCCCTTTGCTTAGTATCCCTCTAAAATGTCGCGCTCTGAATAATTCCCATCATGTAGTCATACTCTACTGTATTAATGGGCAGAGTGTGGGTTGGTCCATAGATGAACCGGTGGATAGTAGTCTCAAAGATTTCATCGAAGAAATTCTGCACCAAGGTAGCCTGAAGTGGGGGCTGAGCTACGGGCTTTGCCCGATTGGACATGGCATTACGGACCATGGCAGAATAGGAGGCATACAACTCTATGGTCATCTCCTGATTGTATGTCCCTGGGCTCTGTGCCATTCATTCACACCTCTGCCTCTTGAATGGCTCCTCGATAGTGGGTACAATTTGGAGGCTACCTGTAAGTACCCGGCGCTCCTCAGTAGTAAGATGGGCCATCTTTTGATGCTTATTCAGCATTTTGGCATCTGAGTAGATTTGGTACTGGCCCTTGACGCACCATTTGTTTGGCTTAGTGGCACTAGGGAGTGGCTTAGTTCTTGTCACGACCCATGGGTACCCCTTAGACGTAACATGGCGCACTTAACCACGAGGAGGTCGCATACAAGCCCTTAACATATCATAACATAAGATAATAGAAAAATATGGGAAAATTTAACACTATAAAATCGTAGTCATTTTTATAAAAACAAGCAGAAGTCTTTCTATACATTGTATCAAACTATCTAATACAAATTTTAGAATAAACTCATGGGACACAGTCCATACAATAGTCTCAATATGAAAATAAAGACATAAAGGAAATGTGGGTGTTGTCCTCGAAGCTATGAGGACTCACCAAGATCTTCAACTCCTTGCAACTTCTAAAGGTCTATCTCCAAGAGTAGCACTCAATCTCCAATCCCTACATTTGATTAGTATGTAGGCAAAGTATGCGTTAGTACAAAATGTACTAAATATACTAGTTGGCATAACAATAAGAGAATAAGACATGGGTTAGTCAATATAAGACATAATCCAAAATCATATGAAATAATTCATGAAACATAAATCATAAGCATAAGAGACAATATCATAATTAGAATAAGCAAAGTCTCCAACATAAGCATCATATAAGCATAATTGACTCTTAGTCAAGTATACCATAATAAAACCATTCTCAAGTAACTTCAAAAGAATACATGTGCAAAGCATGAATAACATCCCATAATACCACTCAACCCAAGTATCTCTTTTTGGTCATCTTAATCATGGCCTATATACATGGTCAAGTCTCTAAGCTTCTATAACATAGGGCACCATACTTTGAAGTAACCTCAAAGCACACTTGCACAACGCATGAAAGACATCCCATACTACCCTTCACACTTAGCATAACCTTGAAGTCATCCTAGTCATATTCACCCTTCTTTGGTCTGACTATTGGCTTACTTCATGTAAACAAGGTAACTATCACCTTTAGTCAATCATATCTTGGAAGGCAACTATGGCAACAACCCAAGCTAAGTCTATACTATATAAGAGAACCCTTCATAACTAGCCTCAAGTCATACTTGTGCCATGTATGGATAGCATCCCATACTACTATCTACACTACGTACTGCTTTAGACTATCATAAATGCTAATTAGTTAGGGACTAGTCCCTCTTGACTATTTGCCTCTATTCATATAAGGTATTTCTCTATTTAGTACTAGGCAAGTCATAATCCATAAATGAACTCTATTTCTCAATTCAAGAATACCAAGGAATAAACCCCTAATAGGCTACACCATTCTATCATCTCACCAACATAACTATATTAGGCTAAGCTAACTATCTTGGAAGACACACTAACATGGAAGTCCAAGCTACTCTAGGAAAGGTACAGGTGTCCTATCCTAGCTACTATGATATAGTCCTAGACCAACTAAGTCATGCCACCCTTACAAGTCTACTATAATACAAATTCAAGCTATCCTTAGGAGAGTATGATTATAAATCCTAAGCTACCCTTAGGAAAGTATGAATCCTCAATCCCAAGCTACCATGACCATCCCTAACTCAAGCTACCCTTGAAATGTATCCAACAATGCATAGTCAAGCTACCCTTAGGAGAGTATGGATCTATAATCCTAGGCTACCCTTAAGAGAGTATAAGTCCTCAATCCTAAAGCTACCATGAAATGGTCTTGGCCGAATCAATTCATGCTATCATGAAGGCATCTTAACAATGTTAGTTCAAGCTACCCATAGGAGAGTATAAATCCTCAATCCTAGGCTACCAATCTTGGTCTTATCCTACCAAGCCAAGATATACATGAAGGGAACATATGTCACAAGTTCAAGCTATTCTACAATAACAAGCTTTGATTCATTTTAGGGTATTAAGCCAACCTAGAATCATTCTATGTGAGAGAACCTTGTATCTCCTAGCATCTTTATGCCTAAGTGTGTAAGAGAGAAGTAATACACAAAAAAACTCATAATATTGGCTTTACCCCCCAAATCCCTAACATTCATTAATACAAGCCCTATTCTCAAGCTTTACTTCTTGTTATCATCTTTATACTTAGATTTCAAGGTATTTCAATCACATTTTTCATTAGTAGGTGATTCTAGTCATAATTTATTCGTAAAGGTTGAAACTCATATTTACAAGATATGATCATTCATATTCAATAAATTCTAGTTCAATTCATGATTATATGTTGCTAACCTTGAACAATTACTACTCATGACATTGATTTAAGAAGATCACTTATGGACCTTCAATGTTCCTAACCTTGAACAATTACTACTCATGACATTGATTTAAGAATATCACCTTTGGACCTTCAGTTTC
Source organism: Solanum stenotomum (assembly GCF_019186545.1). Taxonomy (NCBI): domain Eukaryota; kingdom Viridiplantae; phylum Streptophyta; class Magnoliopsida; order Solanales; family Solanaceae; genus Solanum; species Solanum stenotomum. The sequence continues at coordinate 28,398,703 of NC_064286.1, read as the reverse complement.
ATCTCTAATGGCATAAGCCCACAAATATCACATTCATCATTTTAGACTAGGGTTTACCATAGAAATCACATAAATTCATCATATAATCATGATTCAGTGTTAATGCAATCATAATTAGGTATTATCCACTAGATTGGAATCATACCTAAAACCTACCCACAATGTAAGAAGAACCCTATCTAGAATTGGGTTTTTGACTTCACAATTGGGGGAAACCTAGGGGCCTCTATGGGAGAAGAACACATTGATGAATAAGCTAATATACCTTAATTCAAATCTATAATCAAGGTCCCATCAATGAAGGAAATATTCCCTCTTCTCTTCTCTTCTTCTTCTTCTTCACTTCTAGAGATTGGATTTCTGGAGAGGATTTGGGGTCTTAGATGAATGAGTTTAATGATTTAGTTTAGGGTTCTATTAGGTATTTATAGGTGGTTAAATAACTAACTAACCGACCTACCATAACCCCTAATTATTTTACTAACTTTTCCCCCAAAGCCCTAATGAAAAACTAAACTTAAAAATCTGCCAGGACCTATGACTCCACCACTCACGGACCATGGGTGGGCCTACGGGGCGTACGGGCAAGTCGTAGGTGAGATCTGCAGCATGAAAATTGCAGGCCATCACAAGCCTTGACCCACAACCCGAACCTGCGGGGCGTGGGTCCACCTACGGCCAGTAGGTGTTCAAGCGTAAGTTGCCTATTTTTGACAGCTTTTAAGGCAATTTTGAGGTCCTCCTCAAGGACCCCTTGGGTTTTTCTTGGGGGGGGGGCGTCGTACCTTGACTCTCTAACCCTTAATCCCCTATTCTAACTATGGAAATCGGTTTTACGACTTAAACCCTCTCATCAAGCTCCAAAACTCTTACGAAAGGCTCTAAAACTCTCCAATTCAAGTTACTAGTTTCCGGGGCGTTACAATATCTCCCCCTTGGGATCATTCATCCTCGAATGACGATTCTAAATACTTTTTAAAGTCGCAACTCCAAACTAGCAGCCCATCATGCATGCACTACATCTTAATGCACACGACCAAACAAGAAAACTTGAATTCCAAGCTAATCACATTCAATGCAATGGAAGGGAGTAGGAACTACTTCTACCAATCCAAAATGCATGAAATTCTATATCTACTCATTTTCAAGGAGGAACTAACATCTCCTAGCTAAAACATATTCAGCATACACACATGGAGTGTAAATGCAACTTACTCTCAAAAAGCATTTATTTAAGGAGGAATCTTTCAACTAAAAAAACTAAGCCATGCTCATAATTCAACTCGTGAAGTCTATATGCAAATCTACTCAAATGCACTACCACATGAGGAAAACAATGCATATAGGTCATTTATAACAAGACCTAGGAATTTTCATGAACATGCATATAAGTAAATCATGGCAACACATAAAGCACACAATAACCCTACTAGGTAGGCACACTATCTCCCCCTTGGGAGTAAGCCTACACAAACTTTTCTAAACATCATTTATGCTAATAAAAACTTCAAAGTCCAACAGAAGAAGTCACAAAAGACAAGAAATCTGGAAATTACTAAAGCATAAAACACATATCGAAAGGGACATGAGGAGATCACTCTTGATCTTCCCTAGATTGGAGAGCATAAAACCTATTCTTCTTTTGAGGCTCCACATCCCCACTACTAGAGGCAACTTACTTACCCTCTCTTATTGTAACCTTAGCCTTAGGACAATCTTTCATCAAGTGGCCACTCTCACCACAACTAAAGCAACCCTCCCTACCGGCCAAACACCTACCCTTATTCCTCTTACCACACCTAGCACAAGAGGGCCATAGCGACTCATTACTTATCCCTTGTGTCCTAGGGGTAGACACCCTCTCATCATTATGCTTAGGAGCTTTAGAAAAGCCTTGTCATGAAGACTTTTATCGATTCCTAGAACAACCATGTCTATCGGACCCATCATGACTGGACTTATAATTATCCATCCTAGACCTCTTTTTCTCTCTAGATTTTTCCTCTCTAAGTTTTTCTTCTTCCATTTGTTGAGCATACACCATAAGCATGAGATATCCATATTATCATTGAGCATTGCCGTACGCAATTCTTTAGACACTAATTTGGACACCCCTATCACAGACCTATTCATTATGTCCCTCGGACTTGCTACCATACATAGGGCATACTTAGACAATAGAGTGAATTTCAAGGAATATTCTTTCACACTCATGCTACCTTGCTTAAGGTCGATGAATTCTCCCACCTTGGCTTCCCTTAATTCCCTAGGAAAAAACATATCTAGAAATGCCTCCTTAAACATCTCCCAATATATGGGACCCGCCTGTATCGACCTACCATCTTTCTATTGCTCATACCATATTTGAGCCACATCCTTCAATTGATAAGCAACTAGTTTTGCTTTTTCTACCGTACTCACTCCCATGATAGCTAGCACCTTCTGCACCTCCTCTATAAACCAATTAGGATATTTGTCCACCTTGGAGCTACTAAACTCCAAAGGGTTCATCCTTAAAAACTCTTTTACCCTAGAAGCAGTCATCTCCCTTATTGGGTTAGCCGAGGCCACTGCCTCCCTATTGGCTTTGGCCGTCATAGCTTGAGCTTGAGTTGTCACGTCTCGAGCTTGAACTGTCATGACTTGGGTCAATGAGAAAAAACGACATAATCTCAACATTAGTCATATTCGAAGGATCAATAGGAGCTTGAGGAGGAGCTTGAGGAGGAGCTTGATGTGGAAATTGGGGAGCAACCTCTTGCTCCACATTGCCTACCTCTTCTCTCCTAGATTTTTCCTTTGTACTAGCCTTATCCTAAAAAACAACGGGTATGGATTATAAGAAGGGCCTACTAAATCCAAACTCTATGGCACAACTTATAGAATGAAAAAGTGAGATTTCCTAAGCATCCAATAGCCTCATATTCATAAATGTGGCACGCTTCACATTTATGAACATGACTCTACTAGAAGTTGTTTGAGACAATCCTAGAACCATTCTAAACAGTGTTCTCTGATTATCAAGTTTGTCACAACCAAGGGGTACCGCCTAGACGTAACATGGCGTACTTGACCCCGAAGGGGTCTCACACAAGCCTTTAGCATATCATTACATAAGATAATAGAAAAATATGGTAAAATTTAAAGCTTTATAAAATCGTAGTCATTTTCAGAAAAAACAAGTAGAAGTCTTTCTATACTGTCTCAAACCATCTAATATAACTTTTAGAATAAATTCTTGGGACACAGCCCATACAATAGTTTCAACATGAAAATAAAGACATAAAGGAAATGTGGGTGTTGTCCTCGAAGCTATGAGGATTCACCAAGATCTTCAACTCCTTACAATTTCTAGAAGCCTATCTCTAAGAGTAGCACTCAATCTCCAATCCCTACATTTTATTAGAATTTAGGCAAATTATGTGTTAGTACAAAATGTATAAAATATGTTAGCTAGCATAACCATAAGAGCATAAGACACGGGCTAGTAAATACAATAGATAATCCAAAATCATATCAAATACTTCATGAAACATAAATCAAGAGAATAAGAGACAATATCATAATCATAATAAGTAAAGTCTCCAACATAAGCATCATATAAGAATAATTGACTCTTAGTAATCTGTACCAGAATACAACCATTCTCAAGTGAACTCAAAAGCATACATGTGCAAAGCATGAATAGCATCCCATAATACCACCAAAGCCAAGTATCCCTTTTTGGTAATCTTAATCATGGCATATATACATGGTCAAGTCTCTAAGCTTCTATACCATAAGGGCACCATACTTCTAAGTAAACTCAAATAGCACTTGTGCATTATATGAAAAGCATCTCATACTACCCTTCACACCATAACCTTAAAGTCATATTAGTCATATTAACCCTCCTTTGGTCTCACTATTGGCTTACTTCATGTAAACAAGGGAACTATCACCTTTAGTCAATCATATCTTGGAAGGCAACTACGGTAAAAACCCAAGCTAAGTCTATACTATATAAGAGAACCCTTCATAACTAGCCTCAAGTCATACTTGTGCCATGTATGGATAGCATCCCATACTACTATCCACACTAAGTACTCCTTTAGACTATCATAAATTCTCACAATTTGGGGACTAGTCCCTCTTGACTATTTGCCTCTATTCATGTAAGATAGTTATCTATTTAGTACTAGGCAAGTCACAACCCATGCATGAACTATATTTCTCAATTCAAGGCTACCAAGGAATAACCCCCTAATCGGCTAGACCATGCTATCATCTCACTAACATAAGTGTATTAGGCTAAGCTAACTACCTTGGAAGACACACTAACATGCAAGTCCCAGCTAATCTAGGAAAGATACAAGTGTCCTATCCTAGCTACCATGAAATAGTCCCAGACCAACTAAGTTATGCTACCTTTACAAATATACTATGATACAAATGCAAGCTATCCTTTGGAGACTATGATTCTCAATCCTAAGCTACCCTTAGAAGAGTATGATTCATCAATCCAAAGATACCATGACTAAACCTAATTCAAACTACACTTGAAATGCATCCTATAATGCAAAGTAAAGCTACCCTTAGGAGAGTATGGATCCCCAATCCTAGGCTACCCTTATGAGAGTATGAGTCACCAATCCTAAAGCTACCATGAAATGGTCTTGGCCAAACCAAGTCATGCTATCATGAAGGCATCTTAACAATGCTAGTTCAAGCTACCCTAGGAGAGTATCAATCCTCAATCTGAGGTTACCAATCTTGGTATAATCAAACCAAGCCAAGCTATACGTGAAGGGAACATATGTCACAACTTCAAACTATTCTAGACTAACAAATTTTGATTCATTTTAGGTTATTAAGCCAACCAAGAATCATTCTATGTGAGAGAACCTTGGATCTCCTAGCATCTTTATGCCTAAGTGTGTAAGAGAGAAGCAATACACAAAAAAATCTCATAATATTGGCTTTAACCCTGAAGCCCTAACATTAATTACTATAAGCCCTATTCTCAAGATTTACTTCTTGTTATCATCTTTATACCTAGATTTCAAGGTATTTCAATCACATTCTTCATTAGTAGGTGATTCTAGAGATAATTGATTCATAAAGGTTGAAACTTATATTTACAAGTCATGATCATACATATTCAATAAAGTTTAGTTCAATTCATGATTATATATTCCTAACCTTGAACAATTACTTCTCATGACATTGATTTAAGAAGATCACCTATGAACCTTCAATTTCATCTCTGATGGCATAAACCCACAAATATCACATTCATCAATTTAGACTAAGGTTTACCATATAAATCACATAAATTCATCATATAACCATAATTCAATGTTTATAAAATCATATTTAGATATTATCCACTAGATTGGAATCATACCTAAACTCTACCCACAATGTTAGAAGAACCCTAGCTAGAATTGGATTTTTAACTTCACAATTTAGGGAAATCTAGGGGCCTCTATGGTAGAAGAACCCATAGATTAATAAACTAACATACCTTAATTCAAAGCCCTAATCATGCTCTCATCAACGAAGAAAAATATGCCCTCTTATCTTCTCTTATCTTCTTCTTTTTCTTCTTCATCACTTTTAGAGAGAGGATTTTCTGAAAAGATTTGGGGTCTTAGATGAATGAGTTTAATGATTTAGTTTAGGGGTCTATTAGGTATTTATAGGTGGTTAAAACTAAACTTAAAAATCATCCAGGTCTTATGACTCCACCACCTATGGATCGTGGGTGGGCCTACGGGGCTTACAGGCAAGTCGTAGGTGAGGACTAGCATGAAAATTGTAGGCCAGCACAGTCCTTGACCAACGACCCCAACATACAGGGCATAGTTCCACCTACGGCAAATAGGTGGCCAAGCGTACATTGCCTATTTTGACAGCTTTTACGGTTGTTTTGAGATCCTTCTCAAGGACCCCTTGGGTGGTCCTCCTCAAGAACCCCTTGGGTGGTCCTTGGGGGGGTCGTACCTTAACGCCCTAACCCTTAAGCCCCAATTCTAAGTACGGGAATCATTTTTATGACTTAAACCCTCTCATCAAGCTCTATAAATCTTACGAAAAGCACTAAAACTCTCTAATTCAACTTACTAGTTTATGGGGCGTTACAGTTCTGGGTTGTACATGGGCATCCCCCGTGCTATCAGCATAGGAAGATGAAGCAGTACTGCCGCTCGAATATGAGCTGGACTGCAACTCTCCAGTATGTGTGGCCCTTTCCTCAGACTGGGGGGCAGTGACCTCGACCTCATCACTATGAGTAAGTCTCTACCTGTCCATGCTTCTCGTAGTACGGGGGTAGTAGAGGAGCCCTTGGTGGTCTTGGCGATATACTGGCCCTTGGTGGTCTCCGGGATATTCTCCTGATCAGTATCTTAATCTAACGGACATCCGGAAGGGGCGACTGATTTTGTATTGCCCTTTCTTGAGTAAATGGGAGCTTGTTTCGGGGCCATGGTACATGTGCAAGACTAGTTAGTACCCAAAGAACTAAAAAGGATCCATGAAATAATTTTAGAACATGAATTGGAACTAGACAAAAAAATAAAAAATTAATGACAGTAGCAGGTTTAGTGACCCATGGTGGGTACCTACTGTCTATCAATGGACGACAGCCCATGGGTCCCTCCGTAGGTCAGAGTACCCATTTTTGGGTCTTTGATGTTGGAACCATGGATGTGCATAACGGTCCATTGATGGAACGGCGGATCGTAGTCCACACAATGGTTCACAACTTAGGAAATTTTTTGTGTAGGGCTAGTGATGGGCCACGACCTACGGTCTGTAGGTGGACCTACAGTCCGTTAGTGGTGGCTGTTGATCAGTGTTGTGCCAGGCATGAAGTTAAACTCTCATTCAACCATCAATTTCAACATTCAATCAAAATAGCTATGTATGCATATGCATTTCAATATATTTTTCGATAGTTTATCATCCGTAGGGTTTCGATTACACACAATTCAACTTTCAACACAATTAAAACAATGAAACCCTAAGTCAAAAGTTTCAACTAGACCTAGCATACCTATTTATTTGATTAAAATTGCCTACACACTCACACACTGTAACACTCCATGTCCCTCATCGTTTGTATGACTAAGTTCACATGGACACGCCTATTATTATTTAGGAGAATGAGGTCGTAATCGAAGCCTAAAGACCAAGGGTTCAAGTATATATACAATTATCCATATAAGGTTAAAATGAATTATTTGTGTAGAAATAAAAATTTGGATCTAGTAAAGGACCTATGTGCTTCACCTACTTGCTTCACCTATGTGCTTCGCCTACTTGTTTCACCTAATTGATTCACCCGTGTGTTTTACCTACTTAATTCACCTATGTGCTTCACCTACTAAGTCTTAATGACCAGCCAAAAGGATCAAGTAGGTGCATCACCTACTTGGACTCATTGACCAGCTCAAAAGTCCAAGTAGGTGGATCACCTACTTAGCCATTTTTGTGCCCCAAAATAAAGAGAAAAAGAGAGGTGGGGAGATTATTTTAAGACAAAGACTTGGCTGATGTTCTCTTATTATTTTAAATACCTAAATTCTATGAGCTCTCTCAAGGTTTATCTCTTCACCTCTCGACTTCTCTCTCTCTAGAACTTCAAGGAAGAAGAAGAAGAAGAAGAAAGTGGAGTCTAGTGTTGAAGAAGCAATCTTTTCTAGTCAAATTCGTTGGGATTCATAACCAAGGTATGGTAGCTCTTCATCCATGGATAGAATTCATCCATGGAGCTCCTTGAAAACCCCCAATTTCAAAGCTAGATATCCCAAAAGTTTCACTTCAATCTCATGGATTCCTTTCAAATTCATTTTTAATGATTGAATTATGTTTTATTATGCATATATTGATTATTTTATATTATTTTATGTTGAATTCTCCATGAATCGATGAATTCCCCTATTTTCCCAATTTGTATGTCAAAGTATGGGCGTTGATTGATGCAAGTAGAATATGATACAATTATGCATGTAGTAATTAAACTACTTGAATTATGTTATCATCCATGTCTAATGTATTAATTCTAGATGTGTTGAAGGAATATGATCTATGGTCCTTGAAGGGCAAGGTATGAGAATTATGCATGATTATGAGATTTATGTATATGCTTTATAAACATTTTAAAAGTAAAGTGATTATGATTATGATTTTGTTGTGTGTTGTTGAAAGGTTTTTCTCATTTACACACCTATGTATAAATATGATATGATGTTAAAGGTTTTCTCACAATATGATGAATCTAAGGTTGAAAGGCTATTCTCACCTATTGAATCTATGAGCTATCTTATGAATTATGTTGGATGGAGTTTTAAGACATTCTTCCACAAATATGAACTTAAGTCAAGACTTAATATGAACTCAATGGGAGTTATGCTTAGCACCGAATGTATATTGAATATGAAATGAAATCTTTTACTCTAGTTGAGTCCGGCTTTCCAAATGGGTTCCTTCTACTCTAGTTTAGTCCAGGTTCCCAGAGTATGTATCTTATGAGATGGAAACCTTCTACCTCAATCGAGTCCGGGTTGCTAGTAGCTATCTCCATATCCCATAAACTATGTTTCCCCATAGGTCTTTAGCTAGTCGATCCACCTAAAAGTGAACAAACCATGATCTTACCTTAGAAAAGTAAGACAACCCTTTTCGATGTGGGTAACACCAAATTCCATGTTTAAGCTCACATGGTCTATGTCGGTTAAGGATTGTTCCCACTATGACAAAATACGAACAAGAACATGAATTATGGACTATGGTTACTCAAGAATATTTACGTAGCATTGGTGGGATTATGGGATCATTTTCATACATTGCACAAGTATGCTTTGACGGTACATATGGAATGTTTCCATTATGTTATGATGATCTATATGTTGAATATACTTATGAGTTATGCTTTTACACTAATCTTCATGATGATCCTTAAACTTGTTAAAGTGCATGCTTTTCAACTAAAATGTCCTTTTTAGCATGTTTTCAAGGTTTTATGCGTGAGTATCATACTTGGTGCATTTTTATACTAACCCATATTTTCCTATACTTTTCCAAGTGTAGGGTCCTATTCTTAAGGTAGTCATTATTTGACTCAAGCTTGGATTCGACTATTCTTCTAGCTTATGTTGAGTCCTCATGTGTTGAGGATGGATGTTTCATTTTGAGTTTCATTTCTAATTTTTCCTTTCAGACTATGTCGTATGGGATGTGTCCTTTTCATTGGAACTATTGTAATAGATGTCTATATTGAGACAAGTCTAGACTTCCACTTTCCTTTATGAAAATTTTGGACTTGAAATCTGTTTTTACTCTTATTGTTCTATGCTTATGTTATGATATGATAAGTGGTTTACATGGTGCCTTTCGGGGTTCTATGTGACTTGTTACATATAGGGGGTACCCCTGGGTCGTGACAGCTTTTCGTTTCATAAAATATTTTGGACTTGGACTATTGTTTTACTATTATTATTTTATTTGCTATTTTATGAGGAATAAGTGACCTGTAGGGAGCCCTCCTGGGGTCTATAAACCATGTTACATCTAGGGGGTACCCCTAGGTCGTGACAAACTTGGTATTAGAGCACAAGGTGTATAATGGTCCTAGGATGTCTCATAAGCCACGTCTAGTAGAGTTTTGTTCATGAGTGTGAAGCGCACCACACTTATGAATGAGAGGCTACAAGATGATTAGGAAACTTCACTTTTTTCTTTAATCTCAAGTCGTGCGATAGAGTTTAACTCTATAAGGTCTATCTCCTAATCCTTATACTATGTTCTTCAGGATATGGCTACCCAAAGAGCTTATGCTAGAAGTAATGTGAGGGAGAACGCAGAACAAGAAGCTCTACCCCAAGCTCCAAAAGTTTCGGTCGATCCTTTGGCCGAGCAAGTATCTAATGCGGGGTTTAGGGTTGCTTTTCAAGTGTTGGCATAAGCCCTGACGACCCAAGCTACAGGGAGGTTGCGGTTCCTGCAAACTCAAATGTTAATTCAACGGCTTCAAGAGTGAGGGACTTCACAAGAATGAATCCTCTGGAGTTTCATGGTTCCTAAGTTTAGGAAGATCCTCAAGAGTTTATCGACGAGGTCTATAAGGTGTTGATGATCATGGGACTTACGCCGGTGGAAAAGGCGGAGTTGGCCACTTACCAATTCAAAGGTGTGGTTCAAATATTGTATAATAAATGGAAAGAAGGGAGGCCGGAAGATGTGGGTCCTCCTTATTGGGAGAATTTTAAGGCCGCATTTCTTCATAGGTTCTTTCCCCATGAGATGAGGGAAGCCAAGATTCTTGACTTCATTAACCGTGCAAGAAAGTATGAGTGTGAGGGAATATTCTCTAAAGCTCACTCAATTTTCTAAGTATGCTCCATTGATAGTTGCTGATTCAAGGGCAAAGATGAGTAAGTATGTTTTAGGTGTGTCCTAAATGGTGGTTAAAGAGTGTCGAACCACAATGATCATTTATTATTTGGAAATCTCTCATCTTATGATGCATGCCCAACAAATTGAGGAGGAGAAACACAAGGAAAAGTCTAGAGAGGCAAAAAGGGCTAAAACCGGTGATGGTAATTTCTCTAATACAATGTCTGATGGACAAGGTTGTCCAAGATTCCGATGAAGGTTTTTCGGTAAACGTTCCTCCACTGCTCCTTCTAAGATCAACAAAGATAGGGTGTCTAACCCTACGCCTAAAGGAAGTAATGGTAGTGGATCTTCATTACCTAGTCTAATTTCACTAAGTGTGGAATGAAGCATGATAGTAAGTGCCCAGCCAGCACGGAAGGTTGTTATAAAAGTGGTTACAAAATGAGGGATTGTCCAATGCTTATGGCTAAGGGAAGAGAGGCAAAGCAAGCTCTTCCTAGTGGTTCGAGTTCCAATGATCCTAAGCAAAACCGTTTTTATGCCCTTCGGACTCGAGGTGATCAAGAGAGTTCCTCGGATGTGGTTACTAGTATTTTAAGAGTTTTCCAACTCTGTGTATATGCTTTTCTTTATCCCAGTGCTACCTTGTCTTTTGTGACGCCATATGTGGCTATGAGGTACTTGGGCAGTAGCTCCCTAAGGGCTGCCTAAAGTTGCTCATCACCATGAGCCACTTTACGACTAGTGGTGAAGACCACGGCCCGTGGGAAGGATCGTGGTAATGCCTTTAACTTTTGGAGGCCAAGACTTGGTGGTCTAGCCACTTGAGCACGGCCAGTTGTGAGGATCACGGCTCGTGGAGCCTGCCGTGGTGCCTGGCACTAGTCTGCCTAGTAAAGGCTATTTTGGGTAATTCCTATTTAAGTGGGCAGTGAGTAAGGTCGTTTATCCTAGACTTAGTACACCTGCATAAGCTATTTTAACCCTTTAAACTCACTAATTAAGTCATTATTTTCAAAAACCCAAAAGAATCCCAAAAATTCATTTTCTCAAATATTCTCTCTCTAGAACTTGAAGATGAAGATAGAGTTTGAAGCTAGGTTAAGATAAGGCAACCAATCACCAAGCTTTTCAGGGCATTGTGACTAAGGTAGGAAAGCTTTTCATCCATAGATTTCTTTTATCCATGGAGTTCCCTAGTTTTCCCCAATTGTGAAGATGAAATCCCCAATTCTAGTTAGGGTTTCTTCCAATATTATGGGTATTGATGTATGTTGATCCATTTTGGTGGATAATGATTGTTTATGATTGAATTAGTAGTAAATCTTGCTTTTAAGATGGAATTACATGTTTATATGCCTAAACCATGTGTAGAAAGATGATATTGTAGTAAGTGTGGGCTTTGTGCCTTGAAGGGGGAAATTGAGGATTTAGAGATAAACTTCTAGGATTGATGATATTTGTTTGAGATTAGGGCACATAGATATGAATTGAATGAGGCTAAAGTATGCATGTTGAATCATGATGAGTAAATGTTGAGTTTAATCATATATGATTGTCACGACCTAAGGGTACCCTCTAGATGTAACAAGGCACATAGAACCCCAAAAGGCACCATGTAAGCCACTTAGCATATCATAACATAAGCATAGAACAATAAAGAGTAAAAACACATTTCAAGTCCATGATTTTCAGAAAGGAAAGCGGAAGTCTACACTTGTCTCAAGTTAGCGATCTATTACAATACTTGAATTAAATAGGGTCACAACACATACAACGTAGTCCAAAAAGAAACTACCAAGTGAAAACATACATCCTCGAATCATGAGGATTCACCAACAATCAAGGAGAAATAACCAAATCCAAGCTTTAGCCAAAATGAGGACCACCTTGAGAACCGGACCCTACACTTGGGGAAAAATGTAGTAAAATATGAGTTAGTACAAAAAATGCACCAAGTATGATAGCCATGCATGAAAACCTTTAAAACATGCAAAAATGGACATTTTAGTTAAATTCATGTAATTTACTAAGTTAAATTATCAATTTGAAGATAGTGAAATCACATAAGTCATAAGCATATTCAACATATAGATCATCATAACATAAGAGACCATCCCATAAGTACCCTCAAAGCATAATTGTGCAATGCATGAATAAGATCCCATAATCCCACTCATTCTAAGTAAAGTTTCTTGAGTAACCATAGTTCATATTGTTATCATAGTGGGATAAGCCTTAACCAACATAGACCATGTGAGCTTAACATGTAATGCAGTGTCTACCTCACACCGAAAAGGGGTTGTTCTACGTGCCTAAGGTTGAACCATACTCTTAGCTTAGGTGGATCCACTAGCAAAATACCTATAAGGGCACATAGTGTATGGGCTAAGGGGATTGCTACTAGAAATGTGGCCTCTACTAACGTGAGGGCTTCCATCCCAAGAGATTACTACTAGAAACCCAGCCTATATTCTCGTGAGGGCTTCCATCTCATATCAATATCCACTTGGTGCTAAGCATTAATTCCCACGGAGTTCATAATAAGTCTTGGATTAAGTCCATACTCACAAAACAATGTCTTGACACTCAATCCAACATAATTCATAAGATAGCTTTTAGATTCAATAGGTGAGAATAGCATTTCATCCTTAGAATCATCATATTGTGAGAAAACCTTTCAAATCATACCATAATCATACATAAGTGTGTATATGCGAATAACCTTAAAACAACACACAACAAGATCATAATCATAATCAATTTACTCTCAAGTGTTCTTAAAGCATATACATAAATATCATAATCATGCATAATGTCATAATTTGCCCTTTCAAGGGTAAAAACTCATACCATATCAACACATCTTGAATTCACTACATTAGACATGAATATATACATAATTCAAGTAACACCACTACTAAAATCATATTCTCATAACCTTCTTCTATAATCAACAAACCCACTTCACAAGATCACAATTGGGGGAAATAGGGACTTCATGGGTTCTTGGGATTTCAACATAAAAACCATAAAAAATCATCAACTCAATCATACTATAAAGTAAATCAATCATTAGGTTCTTTTTTTAAAGGAACCCATAACATTGGAATCAATCCCTAACTTTTGGGGATTTCTATCTTTAAAATTTGGGTTTTGAAGGGGCTCCATGGATGAAGGATTACCATACCTTAGCAATGAAATCCAATGAATTTGAGAAGAAACCTCTCTCTTTCAACCCTAGCTCAAACTTCCTTCTTCTTCCTTGAAGTTCTAGAGAGAGAATTTCCTATGGAGAGGATGAAATATTGGGTTTTCTTTTAGATTCTAGGGAGAATAACTTAATTGGGGGAATTTTGAGCATAAAAAGCTTATATACTTTACTATTTAAGGAATAAAACGACTTAGCTTCAAATAAGGAAAAATATGAAATGGCATTAAAGACCCTAACTTACTCACATGACTGTTGCACGCTGAGGTTCGCCAAGGGAACTTGGCTACTCGTCAAGTGGACCCTTGGCTCACCTAAATTTACAACAGCTCACCCATAGGAGCAGGACAAGTTGGCGATAGGGAAGCCCCTTTGGTGATGCGCCAACCCAATCGGCGAGCTCTGACCTAGCTCACCCAATTTTCCAGTAGCTAGGCTAAGGGGGACGGCCCACTGGGTGATGGTGGCTCCACTTGGACAATCGCCAAGTCACTTTGGCAATGGCATTGGCCCTCGCTAAGTGAACCAAGGGAAAAATTGTTTTTCCTTTACCCTTCCCAAGGTATTTTAGGCCCCTGCCCTCTTTCATGGCAAGTTACCCCCTCACTCTTAGCCCTAGTCCTACCTATAAGAATCCAGGGTGTTACAATATCTTTCCCTAGGGAACATTTGTCCCAATGACGATCTAGACACCCTACGGAGGTAAAGACTCAAGACTAGTGGCCCATCATGCATGCAACTTAAAAATAATGCACAATTCAAAGGAGGAACATCAACTCCACCTAAAACACAGACAATGCATCACAAGGAAGTAGGAAATACATCTAACAACCCATTATGCATGAAATACAACATTTCTATGATCATAGGAGGAACTACCTTATCCAAACTAAAAGCATGCTCAACACCATATAATGGAGCCAAGATGCACTTTACTCTCACAAGTATACTATCATTTGTAAAATCCAATTCATAGGCAACCTTCCCAATAAGTTTCAAAATTTGATATGGGCCTACATACCGGGGACTAAGTTTCCCTTTCTTGGCAAATCTCATCACACCCTTCATGGGTGAGATTTTTATGTAGACCCAATCAATAACCTCAAATTCTAGGTCCCTTCTTCTCACATCGACATAAGAGGCTTGGATACTTTAAGTTGTTCTCAACCTCTCTCTAATGAGTCGGACCTTCTCAATAGCTTCAAAAACCAATTCGAGACCAATTAAAGCAATTTCACCTACCTTAAACCAACCAACTAGAGACCCACATCTCTTACCATACAAGGCTTCAAAGGGAGCCATACCGATACTTGAGTGATAGATAAAGAAACCCCATGCAACTTCACTAGCTCTCTTATATACAACTTCGCATAGTCTTCCGCCGAATGAGAAACCTTGATGAGAATAAAGTAGACTGATTTTATCATCCGATATATAATGACCCAAATAGAATCATGTTGCCTTCGGGTGCGAGGCAAACCCACAATAAAATCAATATTTACATCTTCCTATTTCCAAGCAGGAATACTTATATCTTGGGACAAGCCTCCCGCCCTTCGGTGCTCAACATTAACTTGTTTACAATAAAGACATTTGGTTACAAATCCCAAAGTGTCTTTCTTCATATCGCTTCACTAATAGACTTCCCGTAGATCACGGTACATTTTGGTTGCTCCCGAATAAATAGAATATCGAGAACTATGAGCTTCCTCTAGAATATGTTCCCTCAAGCCATCGACATCTGGAACACATAACCAACCTTTGTACCTAAGCACCCCATCTCCCCCTTGAGAGAAAGTCTCAACAGACTTCTTGAGTACTGACTCTTTAAATTCAACTAATATAGGATTAAGGCTTTCCTTAGATGTCACATCCATCACAAAGGACGATTCAGAACTATTATAGATCATCACACCACCCTTGATGGAATTCACTAGTTGAACACCTAGTCAGGCCAACCTATGCACATCATGAACCAATTCTTTCTTTTCATCCTCCACATAATCGATGCACATTCTAAGAGACCCATCCTTGTTTCTAACAAACAACACAAGGGCACCCCATGGAGAGATACTTGGTTGGATAAAACCCTTATATAAAAAATCATTTAATTGCTCTTTCAACTCTTTTAACTATGTAGGAGCCATTCAATAAGGAGGAATGGAGATAAGTTGCGTATCAGGAAGAAGATCAATACATAAATATATTTCCCACTCAGGAGGAATATCGGGTAAATCATGGAGAAAAACATCCACGAACTCATTAACCTCGGGAACCGACTCAATAGAAGGGGTTTCAGAATCTACATCCCTCACCCCACCAACATGGTAAAAGCAACCCTTTGAGAAAATCTTTCTAGCTTTAAGGTAGGACACAAATTGACCTCTAGGCATAGAATTTCCCCCTTTCCACTCTAAGATAGGCTCATTTGGAAATTTGAACCTAACCACCCAAATTCTACAATCGATAGAGGTATAACATGCATGCAACCAATCCATACCAAGAATCACATCAAAGTCTATCATGTAAAGCTATACCAAGTCAACAAGTGTAACTCTATGGGACAAGGAAATGGAACATCTTCTATAAACCCTCTTAGCCACCACAGAATCACCTACCGGGGTAGAAACCAAAAAAGGTTCTAATAATACTTTGGGGAGCATATCAAACTTCATAGCCACATAAGGTGTCACAAAATATAAAGTGGCATCGGGATCCAACAAGGCATACACATCAATAATAAAGACTTTAGCATACTAGTCACTATATTCGGGGAGCTTTCTTGGTCACCTCAGGATTAAAGAGCATAAAAGTGGTTTTTCTTTGGAGCATTGGAGTTTGAACCGCTAGGAGGAGTTTGCTTGCTTTCTCTTTCCTTGGACATAAGCATCAGGCAATCTCTTATCTTGTGTCCACTCATCCCACAACCATAGGAACCATTCGGTCCAACTAGGCACTTACCATCATGTTTTCTCCCATACTTTGCACAATTAGGCCTATCCACAGAAGTACCACCACTATTACCTCCTTGAGGTTTAGGGTTAGACACCCTATCCTTGTTCACCCTTGGGGAAGCACTATAGGAACCTTTGTTTGAACCTTGGTCGACCTTGTCCATCGGACGTAGCATTGAAGAAGTTCTCATCACCGATTCTAGCTTTTTTCACCTCCCTATTCTTTTCCTTGAGTTTTGAATCCTCAATTTGTTGAGCGTACACCATTAGCCTTGAGATATCCATGTCTTGGAGGAGCATTGGCGTACGACACTCTTTACCAACCAAGTCAGACACACCCGACATAAACCTACTCATCTTAGCCTTTGAGTCCACCACCATATTTGGAGTATACTTGGAGTGTTGGGTGAACTTTAGGGCATATTCCTTAACACTCATACTTCCTTGGCGAAGGTTGATTAACTCTTGTACATTAGCCTCCCTCAACTCTAAGGGGAAGAACCTATAAAGAAATTCCAATTTGAACAATTCCCATCCTATTGGACCCACTCCTTCAAGTCTCTCACCCTTCCACTGATCATACCAAAATTGAGCCACATCTTTTAGTTGGTAGGCGGCTAACTTCACCTTCTTTTCCAAAGATACTCCCATAATATCAAGTACTTTATAAACCTCATCGATAAGCCTTTGAGGATCCTCTTCCACTTTGATGCCATGAAATATGGGAGGGTTCATTCTAGCAAAATCTCTAACCCTCGAAGCAGCCGAATTCACATTAGGATTCATATGAGTCACAACATCTCTATTCGCTTGAGCCGTCACGGATTGAGCCAACATTTGAATAGTAGACCTAAACTCCGCATGGGTCACATTTTCAACCACAAAATCAACCAGTGCTTGATTAGCTTGAGGAGGAGCTCCTTGATTCAAAATGTCATCCTCCATCCTTCTAGCATTAGCTCTTCATGTACTCATACCCTAAAGACACAAGAGAATGATTAGGAGAGAGACTTTATAGATTTAAACTCTACGGCATGACTTAAGAGTAATGAAAGAAGTGGAGTTACCTCATTATCTTGTAGCCTCTCATTCATAAATGTGGCGCGCTTCACACTCCTGAACAAGACTCTACTAGACATTTCTTATGAAACATCATCCTAGAATCATTCTTAATATCGTGCTCTAATAACCAAGTTTGTCACAAGCCAAGGTTACCCCCTAGATGTAACAAGGCACATAAAACCCCGAAAGGCACCATATAAGCCACTTAGCATATCATAACATAAGCATAGAACAATACAGAGTAAGTGAAAAGATTTGTCCTCAAATTATGAGGACTCACCAACAAGCAAGGAGAAATGAGTAAATCCAAGCTTTAGCCACAATGAGGAACACCTTGAGAAGTGGACCCCACACTTGGGGAAAATGTAGGAAAATATGAGATAGTACAAAAAATACACTAAGTATGAAAACTATGCATGAAAACCTTTAAAACATGCAAAAATGGACATTTTAGTTGAATGTATGTAATTTACTAAGTTAAAATATCATTTTGAATGTAGTGAAAACACATAAGTCATAAGCATATTCAACATATAGATCATTATAACATAAGAGAACCATACCATAAGTACCCTCATAGCATACTTGTGCAATGCATGAATAAGATCCCATAATCCCACCTATGCTAAGTAAAGCTTCTTGAGTAACCATAGTTCATATTGTTGTCATAGTGGGATAAGCCTTAACTGACATAGATCATGTGAGCTTAACAGGGAATCTGGTGTCTACCCCACACTGAAAAGGGTTTGTTCTACTTGCCTAAGGTAGAACCATAGTCTTAGCTTAGGTGGATCCACTTGCTAAATACCTATGAGGGAATATAGTTTATGGGATAAAGGGATTGCTACTAGTAACACATCCTCTACAAACGTGAGGGCTTCCATCCCAAGAGATTTCTCCTAGAAACCCGGCCTCTACTATAGTGAGGGCGTCCATCTCATATAAATATCCACTCAGTGCTAAGAATTAACTCCCACGGAGTTCATATTAAGTCTTGACTTAATTTCATACTCATAAAACAATGTCTTGACACTCAATCCAACCTAATTCATAAGATAGTTCCTAGATTCAATAGGTGAGAATTGCCGTTCAACTTTAGAATCATCATATTGTGAGAAAACCTTTCACATCATACCATAATCATATATAAGTGCGTATATGAGAATAACCTTTCAACAAGACACAACAACATCATAATCATAATCACTTTACACTCAAGTGTTCTTAAAGCATATACATAAATCTCATAATCATGCATAATGTCATAATTTGCCCTTTCAAGGGTATAAAATCATACCATAACAACACAAATATAATTCACTACATTAGACATGGATATCAACATTATTAAAGTAATACAACTACTACAATCATAATCTCATAACATTCTTCTATAATCAACAAACCCACTTTAGAAGATTACAATTGGGGAAAATAGATATTTTATGTGTTCTTGGGGATTTTGACATAAAAACCATAATAAATCATCAATTCAATCATACTATGAAGTAATTCAATCATTAGAATCATTTTTGAAAGGAACCCATGACATTGGAATCAAGCCCTAACTTTTGGGGATTTCAATCTTCAAAATTAGGGTTTTAAAGGGGCTCCATGGATAAAGACTATCCATTGATGAAGGATAACCATACCTTAGCAATGAAATCCAATGAATTTGAGAAGAAAACCTTGTTCTTTGAACCCTAGGTCCAACTTCCTTCTTCTTCTTCCTTGAAGTTCTAGAGAGAGAATTTCCTTTGGAGAGGATGAAGTTTTGGGTTTTCTTTTACATTCTAGGGAGAATAACTTAATTGGGGGAATTTTGATCCTAAAAAGCTTATATACTTAACTAGTGAAGGATTAAAACAACTTAGCTTCAAATTAGAAAAATATGAAATGGCACTAAAGACCCTAACTTACTCTCAGGACTGTTGTACGTTGAGGCTTGCCAAGGACACTCGGCGACTCGCCAAGTGGACCCTTGGTTCACCTAAACTTATAGAAGCTTGCCCCTAGAAGCAGGCCAAGTTAGCGATGGGGAAGCACCTTTGGTGATACGCCAATCCAACCGGCGAGCCCCAACCTGGCTAGCCCAATTTTCCAGCAGCTAGGCCAAGGGGGACTATCAACTGGCTGATGGTCGATCCACTTGGCTAATCTCCAAGTCACTTTGGCGATGGAACTGCCCCTCACCAAGTGAACCAAGGGAAAAAATGTTTTTCCTTCAACCTTCCCAAGGTATTTTAGGCCCTTGCCCTCTTTCTTGTTGTCATGAATGTTGATTGATAGGCCTTTGAGAATAAAGCTAATATGTGAATTACGAATGTCAAGGCTTTGAGAGTGTAGTGTATTTGATTATGATGTAGTTGTTGTGTTATTGAACGGACATTCTCATAAACACACCTATGATATGTGAAAGGTTTTGATGATTATCGTGACCAACGACACTAACCTACGGTATTAGTGTCTACTATCGTTGATAGTATAGTAACCCAACTAAAGGTTGGGGTTGTGTCCCAAGGGAGTGGTTTTCAAAATTGATAGAAAAATAAAATTTAGCTCTAACTAATTGTAGCTAAAGACATTAACGATTAAAAACATAGTAAATTAAAGGGGGCGACACAAAATTGTCAAATATCGATTTGGAGGTTTTGTCAAAAGTAGTAAAAATAGCAAAAATTAACAAGAAAATCAAGTATGGGGAAATGTTCTTGGGATGTGACTGCAATACAAGTTGAGATAAATCGCTGGATACATGCTTTCGATAAGAAATTTGAAAGATAATAGTAATTAGGCTAAGCTTTAGATGGAAATAAGTTCCCTCTCGGGCAACTGACCTCGTTTCAAATGGGTTCCTCTCGGACACCCATTTGTCGCATGAAGACCAACCTACGTCTTACCAAACTCATTCTCTTGAGTTGAGTGTTAGGATATGGGACTAAGGCTCACCCTCTCGGGCTGAACCTTATGTCAACCCACTCCTTAGGCCATCAGTCTAGTAATCTTGGTTTTGCGACCTCCCTCTCGAGCAAGCCAAAAATACATGGGTGGTTTTGTATCTGCGACTACAAACCCATTTAATTAAAGCACAACCACTAGGTGAAATCACCATTAAAATACATATATCCTATCAACAAGCAAGACCCAACAACAATATCAACACATATTTGCTAAATCACACCCCAAGAATGTGTGTTTTTAGCCACACATCAAGAAATAA
Source organism: Solanum stenotomum (assembly GCF_019186545.1). NCBI lineage: Eukaryota > Viridiplantae > Streptophyta > Magnoliopsida > Solanales > Solanaceae > Solanum > Solanum stenotomum. The sequence continues at coordinate 28,377,873 of NC_064286.1, read as the reverse complement.
CAAAATACACCTAAAATGATACTAAGATCAAATGGGTATAAAAAATAAAACCTTGATTTAAGTAAAGGAAGAATAATGGAGAATACCGACTTCCAACTTGGGAAAATGAAATCTTTCTCTCTTCAAGTCTCCTACAAAACCCTCTTCAAACTTGAGAGAAAATTTGTAAAAACTTACTATTCTATTCTGAAAAGAACAATAATGGTTTGGTTCTTTTTGTAAAATTAATAAAGAGTTTTGTATTTATAGCCATCAGAAATTAGTGTTGGCGGATATTTTGGCGAAGTTAGTTGATGCCGCCGAATGACTCGGCGACTCGCCCTTCTTCTGTTTCATCGCCGTTTCATGCTTGCCTTCAGCATCTTCACGTTCTGGACCATTGGGCGGTATAGTACTGCTTCGCGAAACAATTCGGCAACGCGCCGACTTGTCCTTTCATCACCTTTTTGATCCTCTTCCTTCAGGGCTACGCATAATGGAACAAAGGGCGGAGTCTGTCCTTTCTACGAATCGCCAAAGGTTCTTGGCGATGCTCATGCTTCAGCTTCTTCGTTCTGTTCAACCTTTTTGTTCCTTTTTACGCCTAAGTGTCCATGCTTCCACTAAAACTTCAAATACCTGAAACTTAAGAGTTTTCATCAGATATTGAGATAAAATAAGCATTCGAGGACACTATTTCTATCAAAATAAAGCCCTAAATGAGTCCAATTTGAGGACTCATCAACAACCCCAACTTAAACTTTTGCTTATGCTCGTGCAAATTTGAGTTCAGCCATTCAGAAAGGGTGTCTCAAACAGTGCTACACAAGACTCAATCATGAGTGCACACAACAAGACTCAATTTACCTACACAGTGATCAATTGTGTACTCAAAGATTCATGTTGTGACACACCATTACCAAAGATTCTCATGCTCGCAATACTTGCTACTTGCGCAAGTTCAAACTCCACAAAAAGTATCTAAATTCCCTCACATGAAGAATGATTCCATATTCACACACAGAGGTTAATGAATTCATGATCAGGAATTACATGCAACGCTCACACTAAAAAAAGAGGAATATAATGCATGTTTTCACCCATAGGTTTGCCCTTATTTTCCAACCGACTTTCGATTCGGCTTACACAAGATTAAGAAGGTCTTACTAAGGCTTGTAATGGGGCTGAGTGCAAAGGTATGGTCATTTAAGCTCAGTGACTTTTTCCTCATGAGTTGTGGCATTCTCATGGCATTCCCTTCTTTTCCTTTATCAATTTTTTCTTCTAGTGCTTCTAAGTCACCTTTTTTTTAATTCTCCTCCATGGATTGCTTGAAACCCGATTCCCTTCGTACGTTATTCCACATTTCATTTTATTTTATTTTGAATTGAATTGAAGGGGTTCCATTTTTATCAATACCATGGGTTAAGGGCGACTTTTCATGCACTTCTTGACTTCTCCTTTTCCCTTTCACTACACCCCCAACTTAGGCTTTTGGCCCAACTTGGTTATTCGCTAAACCACAACTTAAGAGGATTGTAGGTAGTCATTCAAGTAAGGTCTAGGGTTCATCAAGGTTCTTCCAAAGAAAGGTAAGGCTCAAGGGGTGTTCAAAAGTGTTTCACACTCTCACGGGTAGGCCACAAAAGATGTAAATGTCAAACTTGGCTCACATTCATTAAAATTGCCTAAGATCATTTCAAGAGGACACCTTTCTAAATCAATCAGACTAACAGGGCAAGTTCTAGGTTTATTCATGCAAGTTCCAAAGCAAGCTAATCACACAAGGCATCGACCCTTAAGTAAAACAAGACTACACACTTTCACTAATGTGCAATGGTCATTACAAGAGAATCAATTCGATAAATGACTAATCACAACGAGATGCAATGAGTTCACATATTGTCTATGCAACTTCATTTGGCCTTATCGTAGCCATACATTCATGTTCGTTCAATTGAGAGCACTATTCAAGTCATCGGTATTGATCAAAACCATGACTCAAATTTTTGCGAAAGAACAGCCACAATTAACTCACAAAGGATGCTAAAAATGTGTGATTCAAAATTTTTCGTAAGGGTCAAAATCATTTGCATTTTAAAAATGAAAGAGAGCTATGAGCTCAAACATCCATGAAAAGCAGTGTAAACACAATTTTAAATAGAACAGCCCAAATATATACAAAACACGAATCACAAATAACACATAAAAGGTGAGCCTCACCACACCACAAATAAAAGCATTTGTCCTCAAATACAAGTAATAAATATCCAAAGAGCTGAAAGATAACTAAGAAAAGAGAGGGAGGTAAAGAGGGGATCCTAGCTATGTGATTGCTCCATCTGTCATGGCATTAATATCCGGTGTGACCACCAGAAGGCCCAGCTCCACTGGATCCCACAGCAGGAGAAATTTGCTAAGGAAGCTTGCACAACAACATTTATCATGATTTCCTCAATCTCGGCTATGTCATCCGTTGTAGCTTCCTCAAATATCTCTTCGTCAGTTTCTGCCTCCGATTAAGGATCAGCTTTATGCTCCATTCCATCTCCATGTCTTGCGGCATTCTAAGGCTTTTTGGGCGCATTTGGAACTTCCACTGTTCCAAAGATAATGGATATATCAGTGGACTTTAGGTAGTCCACATCTTTCTTCAGCTCTGCAATGGTGGCTTTTACGGCTGTTACTTCCTCTGTGCCTCATTGATTTTGCTCACACAATAACATTATAGCCTCTAGAGCATCAATAGTAGTGCTCAGTTGTCTCACAGCATTGTCGAGGGCAACCTAAATCATGCCTGGAATGGAGCTCTCTATGTTGGCGGTCCGACAATTAGCAGTTTAGGCAAGCTGTCCCATTCCGATCAAGGATGCTTGAGTGATCGGTTCACAGAGGGCAACATCAACTGAAGGTCTGGGTGGTAATGAAGAAGCAGAGGAACCTGTAGAGTCAAAAGGAGTAGTAATGACATCAGATATACTTGAAGGCATAGGGGCCGGAGTAGGCAAATCTTTCTAGACAACTCATCCATCTGAGTCATTAGGGCGGCCAACATGAAGTCCTTTTCTACTTCTTGGTTCGTTTCTGCCATTTGATTAAGCAATTTGGCTGCTATCACATATGGTTGTTTCACAATGCCTCTCGTAATGATTTGGTCGACCAACCTCTTGTTTCCAGGACCAAGACTTCTGTAGAAATAGTCAAGGAGAGCTATGTCAGGAATGTCATGATTTGGGCATTGATTGATCAGTTGATTAACCCTTGCCCATGACTGGTGGATCCGTTCAGCCTCCAATTTCTTGAAGGTGAGGATGCATCCCAGAATATCATTACCTCTAATGGAAGAAACTCCATTAGCTCTCGAGTGATGCTCGACATACTCAATTCCTCTGTTTCAATATGGACAAGATAACAAAACTACAAGTTAAGTTAGTAAACTACGACTAAGAAGAACAAAAATTCTACTAATAAAAAAATTCTCAAATAACAGTACTCCCCAGCAGCGGTGCCATTTTGATGCTTATCCAGACCAACAACTATAACCTACAGTATGAGTGTCTACAATCGTCGATAGTTTAGTAACCCAACTAAAGGTTGGGGTCCTGTCCCAAGGGAGTGGTTTTGAGAATTGATAGAAAAATAAAATTTAGCTCTAACTAGTCGTAGCTAAAGACATTAATGATTAAAAACATAGTAAATTAAAGGGGGCGACACAAAAGTGTCAAATATCGATTTTGGGTTATTTCCACAAGTAGTAAAAATAGCAAAAAAAATTAACAAGAAAATCAAGTATGGGGAAATGTTCTTGGGGTGTGACCGCAATACAAGTTGAGATAAATCATTGGGTACATGTTTTCAATAGAAAATTTTCAAGATAATAGTGACTAGGCTAAGCTTTAGATGGAAATAAGTTCCCTCTCGGGCAACTTACCCAGTTTCAAATGGGTTCCTCTCGAACACCTATTTGCCGTATGAAGACCAGCCTACGCCTTACCCCACTCACTCTCTTGAGCTGAGTGTTAGGATATGGGACCAGGGCTCACCCTCTCAGGCTGAACCTCATATCGGGCCACTCCTTAGGCCATCAGTCTAGTGGTCTTGGTTTCGTGACCTCCCTCTCAGGCAAGCCGAAAACACATGAGTGGTTTTATCTTTGAAACTAAAAACCCATTAAATTAAAACACAACCACTAGGTGAAATCACCATTAAAATACATTTATCCTATCAGCAAGCAAGACCCAACAACAATATCAATACATATTTGCTAAATCACACCCCAAGAAAGGGGGTTTTTAGCCATACATAAAGAAATAACAAAGTACACCTAAAATGATACTAAAATCAAATGGGTATAAGAAATTAAATCTTGATTTAAGAAAAGGAAGAAGAATGGAGAAGACCCACTTCCAACTTGGGGAAGATGAAATCCTTCTCTCTTCAAGTCTCCCACAAAACCCTCTCCAAACTTGAGAGAAAATATATAAAAACATACTTTTCTATTCTAAAAATAATAATAATGGTTCGGGGATTTTTGTAAAATTAATAAAGAGTTTAGTATTTATAGCCATCAGAAATTAGTGCTTGTGGATCTTTTGGCGAAGTTAGTCGATGTCGTCGAATGACTCGGTGACTCACCCTTCATCTTTTTCATTGCCGTCTCATGCTTTCCTTCATTATCTTCACGTTCTGGACCATTGGGCGGTATAGTATTGCTTCGCGGAACTATTCAGTGACGCGTCGATTGCTCCTTTCGTCGCCTTTTTGATGCTCTTCCTTCAGGGCTTCGCATACTGGAACAAAGGGTGGAGTTTGTCATTTTGGCGAATCGCCAAAGGTTCTTGGCGATGCCCATGCTTCAACTTCTTCGTTCTTTTCAGACTTTTTGTTCCTTTTTGCACCTAAGTGTCCATGCTTCCACTAAAACTTCAAATACTTGAAATTTAAGAGTTTTCATCAGAGTTTGAGACAAAATAAGCACTCGAGGTCACTATTTCTATCAAAACAAAGCCCTAAATGAGTCCACTTTGTGGACTCATCGGGTTCTCTCACAGAGAATGACTCTAGGTTGAAAGGCTTGCTCACCTAAAATGAATCTAAGTCCAAGGACTATGAGAGGTGATAAGGCTTGAGGTGATTCCCCAAAGTCCTTTATATGAGAGGTATGTGAGGTGATTTACCATATTCCTAAATATATAAACAAGAGGTGATTACCCATGTCATGATACTAGAAGTGTAAGGTGACAACCCTTAATATATAACTTCTAAATCAAGGAAAGAGGTGACTACCCATTAGCCTTTAAAGTGATATGGAGGTGAATACCTATATCATTTTATGATGGACATGTAGGCGAATACCTATGCTCCTTATAAAGTGATATGGAGGCGAATACCTACATTATACCATATTAGGACATGGAGGCGAATACCCATGATTACTTAAAATGAACATGGAGGTAAATACCTATGATTCCTTAATAAGGCAAGAGGTGATTATCGATTAGCCTTCATAGTGGGCATAGAGGTGAATCCCCTTTGTCTTGAAAAGAAAAGCAAGAATAGTGTGAGTTATATCATGAAGAATGAATTGTATGGATTGTATCTTGAAAGGCCTTCCATGAGATGTATGACTAGAGATGATTCCCCTTATCCATGAAAGATAATCTAAAGATGTGAATAAAAGATTATGAACTTGAAAGATGGCCCAAGGTGTTCTAATTAGCATGGGTGAGATTTATGAGGTCTTATCCATGCTTTGATTTAAGTATGCTTGAGGTTACTTATGAAGTGTTTCTCTTATGTTATGATGATCTAAGTATTGACTATGCTTATGAATATGTTGTATCTCTTATGTTTATGGATTATTTCTTATGTTGACTAATGCTTATGTTATGTCTATGTTGATGATTTATTCTAGCTATCATATTTAGTATATTTTGTACTAATGAATACTCTTTCCTACATTCTTATCAAATGTAGGGTCCAGCGATTTGAGTTCCATCCATGTGGCTAGGATCATAGTGGAGCAAGGAGTGAAGAATTGGTGAGTCCCCATAGCATCGAGGATTTGATCACCTTTCCTTTATGTCTTTCATTTTTATGTTAGAACTATTGTATGGGATACATCCCAAATATTTTCATGTACTAGATGGTTTGAGACAAAAGTGCAATAGACTTCCGCTCATTTTTAAGAGACTTGATTGTATGGAAAAATGTTTTAAATTTCCGCATCATTTTTATTACTTTATGTTATGATATGCTGAGTGGCTTGTATGAGATCCTCTCGGGGTCTTGTACACCTTGTTACATCTATGGGGTACCCTTGGGTGACAAACTTTGTATCAGAGCACAAGGTTTAGAATGATTCTAGGATGTTTCAAAACCACGTCTAGTAGAGTCTTGTTCATATGTGTCAAGCACACCACATTTATGAATAGGAAGCTATTAAATGATAAGGAAATCTCACTTCTTCATTTCTCTAAGTCGTGCCATTGAGCTTAGCTCTATAAGGTCTTTCTCATAATACTTGCCCCAATGATCTACATGATATAACTAGTAAAAGGGCAAATGCTAGAAGGAATGAGGAAGACATGGTGGATCAAGAAACCTCCTCCACAACTGTGATTGACCCTTTGGGTGAGAATGTGACTAATGCGGAGTTTAGGTCGGCTTTCCAAGTGTTGCTCAAGTTGTAACGGCCCAAGCCAATAGAGAGGTGGTAGCCCCCGTGAACCCTAATGTGAATTCGGCGGCTTCAAGAGTGAAGGACTTTACTAGGATGAACCCTACGAAATATTATGGATCCAAAGTTGAGAAAGATCCTCAAGAGTATATAGATGAGTATATAAAGTACTTGCTATTATGGGAGTAACTCCAGTAGAGAGGGAGGAATTGGCCGCTTATCAATTGAAAGATGTTTCTCAAGTGTAGTACAATGAATGGAAAGAACCTAGGCCTGTAGAAGAGGCTCCCGTAGAGTAGGAAGTGTTTAAGTCTACTTTTCTTGATAGGTTCTTTCCCCTTGAGCTGAGGAAAGCTAAGATGCAAGATTTCATTAACCTATATCAAGGAAATATGAGTGTGATGAAGTATGTTCTAGAGTTCACCCAATTATCCAAGTACGCTCCAACTATGGTGGCTGATTCAAGGGCTAATACGAATAAATTGGTGATAGGAGTGTCCGACATGGTAGAAAAAGAATGTTGCACGACAATGCTTGTCCAAAATATGGATATTTAACGTCTTATGGTGCATGCCCAAAGAATTGGGGAATCAAAACTCAAGGAGAAGAATAGGGATGCAAAGAGGGCTAGAACCGGAGATGGAAACTTCTCCAACGCAAGGTTCGATGGACAAGGTCGCCCGAGGTTTAGACAAATGTTCCCTGAGAAAGGGCCCTTAAGTACTCCTACGTTCAACCAAAAGAGGGTGTCTAACCCTAAGCCTTGAGGAGATGGTAGTGGGGTTCTATTACTAGGGTGTAATAAGTGTGATAGAAGGAATGAGGGTGAATGCTTAGCGGGTTCCAATGTTTGTTTTGATTGTGGCAAGCTAGGCCAAAAGATAAGGCATTGTCCTATAGTTTCTAGAACTGAAGGAGATAGTTATCGCTATAACACCTCATAAATTAGTGAGTTCAAATAGTGGGTTGTAGAGCCTTTGGAAAGAGTTTTGGAGTGTCGTATGAGGGTTAAAATCGAAAGAAATGGTTTCTGTACTTAGAATAGGGGTTTAGGGGTTAAACGACCGGGTACGACTCCCCAAGGACCAACAAAGGGTTCCTTGAGGAGAACCCCAATACAGTCCCTAAATCTGGAAAATTTTGTTACATACGGTTGCAATCTACTAGACGTAGATTAACCCACGCCCCATAGATGGGCGTTCGTGGGTCAAGGCCTGCAAGAGGCCTGCAAAATCAAACCTCAGTCCCTAACCATAGATGCCAAACGACGGCCAGTAGCTCCACCTACAATCTGTAGGTGGAGGGGCATAGCTGCTGCCAATTTTAGGTGGTTTAGTTTTAGTTAAGTGTTTAGGAATTAAGTTAGTTAATTAATTAAGGGCTTAGGAGTTCGGTTAAGTAGTTAAATAACCACCTATAAATACCTAGTAAGACCCTAAAACTAAGTCATTAGCTCATTCATCTTAGAACCCCCAAATTACTCTCAAGATACTCTCTCTCTAGAGAAGAAGAATAAGAAGAAGAAGAGGAAGAAGAAGAAGAAGAAGAGGAAGAAGAAGAGTAAGAAGAAGAGGAAGAAAAAGAAGAAGAAGAGGAAGAAGAAGAAGAAGAAGAGGAAGAATAAGAGAAAGAAGAAGAGGAAGAAGAAAAGGAAGAATAAGAGGAAGAAGAAGAGGAAGAAGAGGAAGAAAAAGAGGAAGAAGTAGTAGAAGAAGAAGAAGAGGAAGAATAAGAAGAAGAAGAAGAAGAAGAAAACAAGAAGAAGAAGAAGAAGAAGAAGAAGAAGAAGAAGAAGAAGAAGAAAAGAAGAAGAAGAAGAGGAAGAAAAAGAAGAAGAAGAAGAAGAAGAAGAAAACAAGAAGAAGAAGAAGAAGAAGAAGAAGAAAAGAAGAAGAAGAAGAAGAAGAAGAAGAAGAAGAGGGGCAGAAACTAGGTCCAATTCATGACGGATTCAAGCTTTCTTTAGGGATTTGATTGAAGGTATGTTAAGCTTATTCATCTTTGGTTTGTTCCACCCATAGAGCCCCCTTAGTAATCCCCCAATTGTGGATCAAAAACCCAATTTAGCTAGGGTTGTTCTTACATTGTTGGTAGGGCCTGGGTATGGTTCCAATCTAGTGGATAATACCTAATCTAAGGGTTTGAGAGTAAAGTATAAAAGAGAATAGAAGTCTAATAGGTTGGATTTTGGTGAAAGGCCTACACTCACCTAGCCTACCTAATAAATGCTTGAATATGTCAAGTGATAGATTCACTTGAGTCAAGAGGATACCAATGTCTAATGTAGAATTCTAGATATGGTATTATGCATCAATATAGCATGACATGAAATGGTCTCTCACATAGAATGATTCTAGGTTGACTAAGAACCTAAAATAAATCAAAGCATGTCAGTCTAGAATAGATTGAAGTTGTGACATAGGTTCCCTTCATGAATAGGTTGGCTTAGTAGAATAAGACCAATATTGATAGCTTGGGATGGAGGATCTATACTATCCTAAGGTATAGCTTGACTTGGCATTGTTAGGGTGCCTTCATGTGTAGCTTGATTTGGTAAAACAAGACCATCTCATTGTAACTTAGGATTGAGGAATTATGCTCTCCTAAGGTTAACTTGAATTAGCACTGGTAGGATGCTTTCCATGGTAGCTTGACTTAGTAGTAGTCATGGTAGCCAAGGATTGAGGATCTATACTCTCCAATGGATAGTTTGAACTACCATTGAAGAATGCATTTCATGGTAGCTTGATTTTTTTTGGCCAGACAACTTCATGGTAGCTTTAGGATTGAGGCAATATACACTCCTAATGGTAGTTTGACTAGAAATAGTCATGGTACCTTGACTAAAAATAGGCATTGTAGGTTGACAAGAAATAGTGATGGTAGCTTGAGTTAGTAGTACTCATGGTAGCTTGGTATTGAGAATCATACTCTCCTAAGGATAGATTAAATTAGCATCTTGGTGTGCTTGTATGGCTAGCTTGAGTTAGTAGTACTCATGGTAGGTTTGGGATTGAGATTCATACTCACCTAAGGATATCTTGCAATAACATCATAGGATTTATTGCACGGTAACTAGGATGGGACACTTATACCCTTCCTTGTATAGCTTGGTCTAGTATGATAGTTTGTTTCCCTAGTAGCTTGACTTAGCATAGTACGGTCATGTTAGTTAGATTATTAGCTTGGTCTAGCCTAGTAGGGTGCTATACCTTGGTAACCTTGAATTGATGTATTGTGCCCATTCATGTGTGATGACTTGTCTAGTACTAAATAGAAAAGTACCTTATATGAATAAAGGAAAATAGTCAAGAAGGACAAGTTCCCAACTAGTGAACATTCATGGTAGTCTAAAGGAGTACTTACTGTGGGCAGTAGTATGGGATGATATCCATACATGGCACAAGTATGACTTGGGGCTACATATGAAGGGTTCTCTTATGTAGTATGACTTATCTTGGGTTGTTGCCATAAGTTGTCTTCCAAGATATGATTCACTAAGGTGATAGATCCCTTGTCTTTATGAAGTAAGCTAATAATTAAGACCAAAGGAGGGTAAATATGACTAGGATGACTTCAACGTTATGCTTAGTGTGAAGGGTAGTTGTAACGCCCCTCAAAATAAAGTAGGAAGAACTAGAGCTTTACATGTGTTTTGATGGAGTATGGTTGTCCCGAGTCGTGTTTAAAAGAGTTTCGTGAGTCAACGTTAAGGCACGTTCTTGACTCTATGTTAAAAAGGTGTTTTTAAATGATGGTTTAAGGAAGAGGTATGTGCCAAACCAAGCGGACAAGGCTTGCTCAACCTTGACCAAGCTACTGCCCCATGACGACGGACCACTTCACGGCCAGTGGTCATGACCACGACACGTAAAAGTGTCCGTGAAGGTCACCTGGTGGCAAAGCTTCCAAGCCCTTTTAGCCAAGCCACTGCCTCTAAGTTCACGAGCATCACCATGACTTGTTGTGTTGACCACGGATCATGGGAGCTTCCGTGAACTTGACTTGGCCTTGGAGGGCTTGGCAAGTCAGGGAGGCTCACTGACTCAAGGACCACGGGCACCACCATGAGCCATGGTGCCCCTCACGACCCGTTTAGTTGGGTGTGGTCCCTGACGGGCTGCCTCAAGAGAAAGGTTTTTAAGTAATTTCGTTTTAATTGTTTATTATGTTGTGTTGATTTTAAATGGTTTATATGATAAATATATATGGTTTTATGTCTTTTAACAAGTCATTTACTCTCTTTTCCCAAATCAAATCCCAAAGTTCTTCTCTCTCAATATTTCTCTCTCAACTCAAGGAAGAAGGAGAAGTGGAACCTAGGGTTTTAGATTTCAATCTTTCTTCATCAAATTTCGTGGGATTCATCAAGTCGAAGGTATGGTGACCATTGATCCTTGATTATCCTTTCTTTCAAGGAGTCTATTCAAAAGGGTTTCAAAAGTTTTCAAAGAACAAAAAGCCTTATTTATATTCTAAGCATGGGATCATTGATAAATTATTTCCAAAAGCATTATATTGGTGAATTAAAGTAAAATTGATGATTTTATATGAACTTTCTTCAAGAATCCATGTTTCACTAAAACCCTAAATTTGCTATGAAGTGGGTCTATTTCTATAAATTCAAAGTTGATAGAATTATGTGTAAAGTGAATTGTATTGATATCTCTTGTGTTGTTTAAATGTTTATTTATGATTAATTGTTGATAATGGATGAATTAAGGGTGGTAAGCCTTATGGGTGAAGTATTGATGATTTTTGCTATGGATTTGGATTATGGTAAGCAAGCTTGAACTCTCTTTATGGAATTGATTGTTGTTGGTAGGTTGAACCCACCTTTGGTGGAAGTGTTATATCTTATTCTTGTGTGGTATTATTGGGAATTGAGGCCATGAAGGGCAATATATGAGTGTTATTATATTGTTGTACTGTTATATACATAAATGAGGCTATATGTAAAGTCTTATATGAAGCTATATGTAATGTTTTATGTGAAGCTACGTGTGTGAATGTACGATGTGAATGAGTTTATGTGATCTTGTGATGATCCTATGAGATGATGTTGTATTATGAAGTATCCTTAAATGATAATGTTATGACTTGGTTGGTAGGCTAAAGTCTCTCTTTGTTACTTAAAGTCTTGAATGCATGAATGTGTGAAGTGGGCTAGAACTAAGAAATGGTACCCTTTCCATGAATGGTAAAAAGAGGACTCTTAGACTATGTCTTGATTAGGCTAGACCTAGCATGGTACCCTTTTCATGAGTAATTTAGGTTCCTATATGTGAATGTATAACCTTGAAGGATGGTCCTTAGGGCGATGTTCCCTTCTTGAGTGAAATGATAGACTTAGAGATGGATGGAGCCGGAACGGCATGAAAATACTTATCTAAGAAAGTCAAATGATCTATCCTTATGAACCTAGATTGGCTATTACTAAGAAATGGGGCCTTTCTTGAGAAGAGGTACTATGTGTTGGTTGAACTAGAAAAGGAACCCTCTCTAGTACATATGTGATTGAATACTCTACGGAAACCAAGGCTAAGCACCAAGTGGATGTGGTTAGGATGGTGGCCTAGTTGATGATGAAATTAGGCACAATGAACATCCTTGGACATCTCTTAAACCATGTGCCAACATGGTTGCTTTTAGTTCTACCCTTGGTAAGTAGAACAACCTCCACGGAGTAGGATAGACTCTGGATTCCATACCTTGCTATAGTGGTCAATGTCGGTTAAGGCCTATTTACATCATGTGAGATGTGCACTCTAGTATTGGATAGGTTCTACAACGTGTAGGTAGTTGTATGGGATGTTATCTACACATGGCACGAGTAGGCTTAAAAGATGCTAAAGTGAGTTCCCTAAGCCTTAGGGCTATTATGTGATTGTCCCCTATATGCTTGTGTGTCTCTTAAATGGTTTTATAAAGAATGTTGACTTAGTGAGTTATAATGTAATGATAAAACCCTTTTCTATGGTAACGCTTAGGAACACTTAGGTGTATATGAAGAGGTTGTATGGGCGGTCACTTCATTATCCACTTAAGTGTGGCTTAGGGTGACTTCAGATAGAGGCTTAAATGGTAATAAAGGAATTACTTTACTATTTTGTTTAAGTATTGTGCACTTGAATTAATTGAGTTGTAAATGATGTGAATATGTTCTTAATTGTGAATGGTTACTTGAAATGTGGGTTTATGCTTGTGGTTGTAAAGGTTTGTTAAAGAAGGTCTTAAAAGTATACATTCCTTGTAAATGTCCGTTGTGACTGTTTTCTTGCATGGTCATCATACTAAGTACTTATTGTACTAACTCCATATTTTTCTATTGTTATAAGTGTAAGTGGTCGGAAGTGAGGAGATCTTTTGAGGAAGCTTGGGATATTGACTCTTCTCAAGAAGCTTGGTATGTCCTCATCTATTCGAGGACATAGTTGTTATCTTTCTAGTATTTCTACTTAGACATTGTATAAGACTTATTTTTTTCTATTGATGTAAAGGGTCGTGTCCCTAAAATGTTCTATTCGTGTCTAAGATGGTACATGACACTTAGAAATTTTACTTTTTTACATTTGAAAGACTTTATGAGTATTTTGGATCTGTTTTTAAAAAGTGTTCTTATTCCTTAAGGTTTTTATTACCTAATGCGATGAATGAATGCTAAGGCTTGTATAAGACCTCCGAGAGGTCGAATACGCATGTAACGGCTAGGGGGTGCTCTCGGGTCATTACAAACTTGGTATCAGAGCATATGGTTTTGGAAATTGTCCCTTAGGATTCAGTCTCATATGCCACATCTAGTAGAGTCTTGTTCATCGGTGTGAGTCGCTACACGTCTATGAGCGAGATGCTATAGGATGGTAGAAGTTTCACTTCTTTCATTAATCTTGACGTCGTACCTTAGAGTTTGGTCTATAAGTGTCATATTCCTAATTCGTCTATTGTGTTTATAGGAAATGAATACGATGGCTAACCGAAGAAGAGCGGAAGAAGGGGTAGTTGATGAGGGAGTTCCTCTCCAAGGTGTGCAAGGTCTTCAAGATGACCAACTCCCCATAGGCAATCAAGAGAATGAGGTTCCGGTGGCTCCCCCGGCCATGACTAATGAAAAGATTAGGGCAGCTTTTCTAACTCTAGCCCAAGCCATGACGGCTCAAGCTAACCGAGATGTGGGGCCTAGGGTGAATGCTAATGAGAGTACGGCGGCCTCAAGGTTGAGAGACTTCGTGAGGATGAATCCTCCTATCTTTTTGGACTCTAGAATTGGAGAAGATCCCCAAGGGTTCTTGGATGAGATTTACAAAATTGTGGATGCTATGGGAGTATCTTCTAGAGAGAAAGCGGAATTTGCTTCATACCAATTGAAGGAGGTGGCTCAAATTTGGTACACTCAATGGAAGGCAAATAGGCCGGAGGAAGCGGGCCCTCTAGAATGGGAGGAGTTTAAGGAAGCATTCTTGGGTAAGTACTTTCCCCTAGAGAAGAGGGAGTGCAAAATTAAGGAGTTCATTAATCTTAGGCAAGGTAATATGAGTGTGGAGGAGTATGCTTCGAAGTTCTCTATATTGTCTAGGTATGCTCTATCTTTGGTGTCTAACCCTAGAGAGGAGATGAGTAGGTTTGTTACCGGTGTATCCGACTTGGTGAAAGAAGAGTGTCGTACGACAATGCTCTATTTTGACATGAACATATCTAGGCTTGTTGTGTATGCTCAATCTATTGAAGAGTCCAAGATGACTAGGGTGAGGAAAGATTTAAAGAGGAGTAGGTATGAGGATCAGGGATAACCTAGGTTTAAGAAGAGGGCTCCAAATCAAGACTTGTCAAGTGCTCCTAAGGTTAACCATGAAGGAGGTGGTGGTTCTCAAATTGCTAAGCCTACTTGTTCCACTTGTGGAAAGAAGCATTTTGGGAAGTGTCTATCCGGCACTAGTGGTTGCTATGGTTGTGGGAAAAATGATGACAAGGTGAGAGATTGTCCTAATAATGCGTCTAAAGGAAGGAATGCTAGGCAAGCTCCTTATAGTGGTCCTAATGTTGATGGTCAAGCAAGGAATCGTTTCTATGCTCTCCAAACTAACAAGGAAGCAAATCCGGATGAAGGTGCCGGTAAGTCATAATTTCTAGTTTTGTGTTGGTTTAGATGGGTTTCTCCTAAGTGGGGGGTGGTATGTTGAAGGATGAGTTGAGGTGAGTTTGGATATTCTTGTCTCTTTCTTCTATTCCTAATCGAGCTTGAGTCATAGAATTGTAGAAGCATGATGCATGGTTTTTGGAGTCTTGTGTGGAAAAGAATGAATTTGTATATTCTCCTTATAATGATGCATGTTTTAAATTGAAATCTTGATTTAAATAAGAAAATGAAGTTCATGATTTTTGTTCTCCTTATATGCATAAAATGGTGAGTTGCAAAAAAAATAATTTTTTTTTTGTTAGAGTTGATTAGTTGAGCATGCTTAAGTGTATTCTTGATGTGGCATAATTTTGATTTAATGAGATAATTGCATATTGTGTTCTTTGATGTTGTTATGAGCGTGAGGTACTATGGAGAAAGGAGTTCCTCCAAATAAATGAGAAATGGAAAAATGTTTGAGGCATGTTCAGTTGTAGGTGTGATTCCTACTTCCATGAATTTGAATGAAGTGGTGTTGTAATGGCTTGTTATGTGGAGTTGATGTTTCCTCCTTGATAAGTGCTTTCATATTGATATTGTATGATTGTTGTGCGCTGCTAGTCTAGAGTCATTGCCCTTAATGTTTTAAAGTGTCAATCGAGGTCGAATGTTCCCAAGTGGGGGATATTGTAACGCCCATCAAAATAAACTAGGAAGAACTAGAGCTTCACATGTGTTTTGATGGAGTATGGTTGTCCCGAGTCAGGTTTAAAAGAGTTTCATGAGTCAATGTCAAGGCACGTGCTAAACTCTATGTTAAAAAGGTGTTTTTAAATGATGGTTTAAGGAAGAGGCATGTGCCAAACCAAGGGGACAAGGTTTGCTCAACATTGGCCAAGCTACTGCCCCACGACGACGGACCACTTCACGGCCAGTGGTCATGACCACGGCTCATAAAAGTGGCCGTGAAGGTCACCTGGTGGCAAAGCTTGCAAGCCCTTTTAGCCAAGCCACTGCCTCCAAGTTTACGAGCATCACCACGACTTGTGGTGTTGACCACGGATCGTGGAAGCTTCCGTGAACTTGACTTGGCCTTGAAGGGCTTGGCAAGTGAGGGAGGCTCACTGCCTCAAGGACCACGGGCACCACCACGAGCCGTGGTGCCCCTCACGACCCGTTTAGTTGGTTGTGGTCCCTGACGGGCTGCCTCAAGAGACGGGTTTTTAAGTAATTTCATTTTAATTGTTTATTATGTTGTGTTGATTTTAAATGGTTTATATGATAAATATATATCGTTTTAAGTCTTTTAACAAGTCATTTACTCTCTTTTCCCAAATCAAATCCCAAAGTTCTTCTCTCTCAATATTTCTCTCTCAACTCAAGGAAGAAGGAGATGTGGAACCCAGGGTTTTAGATTTCAATCTTTCTTCATCAAATTTTTGTGGGATTCATCAAGTCTAAGGTATGGTGACCCTTGATCCTTGATTATCCTTTCTTTCAAAGAGTCTATTCTAAGGGGTTTCAAAAGTCTTCAAAGAACAAAAGGCCTTATTTCTATTCTAAGCATGGGTTCGTTGATAAATTGTTTCCAAAAGCATTATATTGGTGAATTAAAGTAGAATTGATGATTTTATATGAACTTTCTTCAAGAACCCATATTTTCACTAAAACCCTAAATTTGTTATGAAATGGATCTATTTCTATAAATTCAAAGTTGATGGAATTATGTGTAAAGTGAATTGTATTGATATCTCTTGTGTTGTTTAAATGTTTATTTATGATTAATTGTTGATAATGGATGAATTAAGGGTGCTTAGCCTTATGGGTGAAGTATTGATGATTTTTGCTATGGATTTGGATTATGGTAAGCAAGCTTGAACTCTCTTTATAGAATTGATTGTTGTTGGTAGGTTGAACCCACCTTTGGTGGAAGTGTTATATCTTATTCTTGTGTGGTATTATTGGAAATTGAGGCCATGAAGGGCAATATATGAGTGTTATTATATTGTTGTATTGTTATATATATAAATGAGGCTATATGTAAAATCCTATATGAATTTATATGTAAAGTTTTATGTGAAGCTACATGTGTGAAGGTACGATGTGAATTAGTTTATGTGATCTTGTGATGATCCTATGCAAAGTGGATAGCATTGTGATCTAAAGTAGGTTTTTTCTCATGATGTATATATGAGATGATGTTGTATTATGAAGTATCCTTAAATGAGAATGTTATGACTTGGTTGGTAGGCTAAATGTCTCTCTTTGTTACTTAAAGTCTTGAACGCATGAATGTGTGAAGTGGGATAGAACTAAGAAATGGTGTCCTTTCCATTAATGGTAAAAAGAGGACTCTTAGACTATGTCTAGATTAGGCTATACCTTGCATGGTACCCTTTTCATGAGTAAGTCTAGGTTCCTATATGAGAATGTATAACCTTAAAGGATGGGCCTTAGGGCGATGTTCCCTTCTTGAGTGAAATGATAGACTTAGAGATGGATGGAGCCGGAACGGTATGAAAATCCTTATCTAAGAAAGTCAAATGAGCTATTCTTATGAACCTAGATTGTCTATGACTAAGAAATGGGGCCTTTCTTGGGAAGAGGTGCTATGAGTTGGTTGAACTAGAAAAGGAACCCTCTCTAGTACATATGTGATTGAATACTCTACGGAAACCAAGGCTAAGCACCAAGTTGATGTGGTTAGGATGGTGGCGTAGTTGAGGATGAGATTAGGCTCAATGAACATCCTTGGACATCTCTTAAACCATGTGCCAACATGGGTTGCTTTTAGTTCTACCCTTGGCAAATAGAACAACCTCCACGAAGTAGGATAGACTCCGAATTCCATACCTTGCTACTGTGGTCTATGTCGGTTAACACCTATTTCCATCATGTGGGATGAGCACTCTAGTATTGGATAAGTTCTACAACGTGTAGGTAGTAGTATGGGATGCTATCTACACATGGCACGAGTAGGCTTAAAAGATGCTAAAGTGAGTTCCCTAAGCTTTAGGGCTATTATGTGATTGTCCCCTATATGTCTGTGTCTTTTAAATGGTTTTATAAAGAATGTTGACTTAGTGATTTATAATGTTATGATAAAACCCTTGTCTATGGTAACTCTTACGAACACTTAGGTGTATATGAAGATGTTGTATGGGCGGTCACTTCATTATTCACTTAAGTGTGGCTTAGGGTGAAGTCAGAAAGAGGCTTAAATGGTAATAAAGGAATTACTTTACTATCTTGTTTAAGTATTGTGCACTTGAATTAATTGAGTTGTAAATGATGTGAATATGGTCTGAATTGTGAATGGTTACTTGAAATGTGGGTTAATGCTTGTGGTTGTAAAGGTTTGTTAAAGAAGGTCTTAAAAGCATACATTCCTTGTAAAGGTCTGTTGTTCATGTTATCTTGCATGGTCATCATACTTAGTACTTATTGTACTAACTCCATATTTTTCTATTGTTATAAGTGTAGGTGGTGGGAAGATAGGAGATCTTTTGAGGAAGCTTGGGATATTGACTCTTCTTAAGAAGCTTGGAATGTCCTCATATATTCGAGGACATAGTTGTTATCTTTCTAGTATTTCCACTTAGACATTGTATAAGACTTATTTTTTTCTATTGATGTAAAGGGCCGTGTCCCTAAAATGTTCTATTAGTGTCTAAGATGGTACATGAGACTTAGAAATTCTACTTCTATACATTTGAAAGACTTTATGAGTATTTTGGATCTGTTTTTAAAAAGTTTTCTTATTCCTTACGGTTTTTATTACCGAATGCGATGAATGAATGCTAAGGCTTGTATAAGACCTCCGAGAGGTCGAATACGCATGTAACGGCTAGGGGGTGCTCTCGGGTCGTTACAGTAGTATGGGATGATTTTCATGCATTGCACAAGTGTGTCTTGAGGTTACTTAGAAGTATGGTGCCCTTATGGTAGAATGACTTATGACTTAACCATGCACTTAGACTATGATTAAGAAGACCAAAAAGGGATATTTGGCTTGGGTAGTATTATGAGATGCTATTCTTTCTTTGCACTTGTATGCTTTTAAGGTTACTTGAGAATGGTGCTATTATGGTGGAGATGACCAAGGGTCAATTATGATTATAAGATTATAACTTACATATGCTCATTAATTATGTCTTATGTTGACTTATGTTTATATGGTGCTTATGTTTGACATTATGCTATAACTATGATGATTATGTTATGACTATGTTATTATTTCTTATGCTTATGACTTATGTTGACTAACCATTTGAGATGCTCTTATCTTGTATGCTAGCTTTCATACTTGGTACATTTTGTACTAATGCATATTGCCTACATTCTAACCAAATGTAGGGTCTTGGAGATTTGGGTTGCTTTGGAGGCTAGGTTTCTAAGGTGTTAGAAAACTTGAAGATTTGGTAAGTCCACATAGCTTCGAGGACGGATTTATATTTCCCTTATGCCATTTTCATAGGTTTTAAACTTTGTATGGGTTGCGTCACTTTTATTCATGAGTTTAAGTAGATGGTTTGAGAGAAAGGTTTAGTAAAGTCTTCCGCTTGCTTTATCAAATGTCTTCGATTGTAAAAGTTTTAAATTTTCCCGTATTTAATATTTATCTGATGTTCGGGATATGCTAAGGGGTTGTACGTGACCCCCTCGTTGCAACACCCCGTAAATTGGTGAGATCAATAGCCTTTGGAAAGAGTTTTGGAGTGTTGTATGAGGGTTAAAATCAAAAGAAATGGTTTTTGTACTTAGAGTAGGGGTTTTAGGGGTTAAGCATCCGTGTACGACTCCCCAAGGACCAACCAAAGGGGACCTTGAAGAGGAACCCAAAACAGTACCTAAATCTGGAAAATTGTGTGACCTACGGTTCCCATCTACTGGGCGTAGATTGACCCACGCCCCGTAGGTGGGGGTTCATGGTTCAAGGTCTGGAAGAGCCCTGCAGCATCATGCCTCAGTCCCTAACAACGGAGGCCAAACGACGGCTAGTAGCTCCACCTACGGAGGGGCGTAGGTACTGCCAGTTTTAGCTGGTTTAGTTTTAGTTAGGTTTTAAAGATTTAAGTTAGTTAATTAATTAAGGGCTTAGGGCGTCCATTAAATGGTTAAATAACGACCAATAAATACCTAATCAGACCCTAAAACTAAGTTATTGTCTCATTCATCGTAGAACCCCCAAATTAGTCTCAAGAAATTCTCTCTCTAGAAGACGAAGAAGAAGAAGAAGAAAAAGAAGAAGAGGGGCAGCAACTAGGTCGAATTCATGATGGATTTAAGCTTTCTTTTGGGATTTGATTAAAGGTTTGTTAAGCTTAGTCATCTATGATTCTTCCACCCATAGAGCTGCCTTAGTAATCCACCAATTATGGATCAAAAACCTAATTTAGCTAGGGTTGTTCTTACATTGTCGGTAGGGATTGGGTATGATTCCAATCTAGTGGATAATACCTAATTATATTAGCTTTGTTTATTGATATTATGATAAATTCGTCTGACTTATATGGTAAACCCTAATCTAAATTGATGAATGTGATCTTTGTGGGTTTATTCCATTAGAGGTAGGTTCTAAGGTGATCTTCCTCAATCAATGTCTTGTATACTAATTGATCAAAGCTAAGATCATATAATCATGAATTGTACTAGACTTGATTGAATAGGAAGGATCTTGACATGTAAAGTTAGAATTGAACCTTTATGATGAATTATGACTAAAATCACCTAATAATGAAGGATGTGACTGAAATACCTTGAAATCTAGGTATAATTATAAGATCAAGATTTCCTTAAGTATAAAGCATGAAGTCATGTATGTTGATCACTAGGGATTTGAGAGTAAAGCTAATGTGATGAGCTAGATATGCTAAGGCTTTGAGAGTAAGGTATAAAAGAGAATAGAAGTCTAATAGGTAGGATTTTGGTGAAAGGCTTATACTCGCCTAGCCTACCTAATAAATGCTTGAATATGTCAAGTGATAGATTCACTTGAGTCATGAGGATACCAATGTCTAATGTAGAATTCTAGATATGGTATTATGCATCAATATAGCATGACATGAAATGGTCTCTCACATAGAATCATTCTAGGTTGACTAAGAACCTAAAATAAATCAAAGCATGTCAGTCTAGAATAGCTTGAAGTTGTGACATAGGTTCCTTTCATGATTAGGTTGGCTTAGTAGAATAAGACTAAGATTGATATCTTGGGATGGAGGATCTATACTATCCTAAGGTATAACTTGACTTGGCATTGATAGGGTGCCTTCATGTGTAGCTTGATTTGCTAAAACAAGACCATCTCATGGTAACTGAGGGTTGAGGAATTATGCTCTCCTAAGGTTAACTTTAATTATCACTGGTAGGATGCTTTTCATGGTAGTTTGACTTAGTAGTAGTCATGGTAGCCTAGGATTGAGGATCTATACTCTCCTATGGATAGCTTGAACTACCATTGAAGAATGCATTTCATGGTAGCTTGATTTGGTTTGGCCAAGACCACTTCATGGTAGCTTTAGGATTGAGGCAATATACTATGCTAATGGTAGTTCAACTAGAAATAGTCCTGGTACCTTGACTAAAAATAGGCATTGTAGCTTGAATAGAAATAGTCATGGTAGCTTGAGTTAGTAGTACTCACGGTAGCTTGGGATTGAGAATCATACTCTCCTAAGGATAGCTTAAATTAGCATCTTGGTGTGCTTATATGGTTAGCTTGAGTTAGTAGCACTCATGGTAACTTGGGATTGAGATTCATACTCTCCTAAGGATATCTTGCAATAACATCATAGGATTTATTGCACGGTAGCTAAGATGGGACACATATACCCTTCCTTGTATAGCTTGGACTACTTTGATAGTTTCTCTCCCTGGTAGCTTGACTTAGCATAGTAAGGTCATGTTAGATAGATTATTAGCTTGGTCTAGCCTAGTATGGTGCTATTCCTTGGTATCCTTGAATTGATGTATTGTGCTCATTCATGTGTGATGACTTGCCTAGTACTAAATAGAGAAGTACCTTATATGAATAAAGGAAAATAGTCAAGAGGGACAAGTTCCCAACTACTTAACATTCATGGTAGTCTAAAGGAGTACCTACTGTGGGAAGTAGTATGGGATGATATCCATACATGGCACAAGTATGACTTGCGGCTACTTATGAAGGGTTCTCTTATGTAGTATGACTTAGCTTGGGTTGTTGCCATAAGTTGTTTTCCAAGATTTGATTTGCTAAGGTGATAGATCCCTTGTCTTTATTATGTAAGCTAATAATTAAGACCAAAGGAAAATGAATATGACTAAGATGACCTCAAGGTTATGCTTAGTGTGAAGGGTCGTATGGGATGATTTTCATGCATTGCACAAGTGTATATTGAGGTTACTTAGAAGTATGGTGCCCTTATGGTAGAAAGAATTATGACTTAACAATTCATTTACACTATGATTAAGATGACCAAAAAGGGATACTTGGCTTGGGTAGTATTATGGGACGTTATTCTTGCTTTAAACTTGTATGCTTTTAAGGTTACTTAAGAATGGTGCTATTATGGTATAGATGACCAAGGGTCAATTATGTTTATAAGATTATAACTTATCTCTTATGCTCATTAATTATGTCTTATGTTGACTTATGTTTATATGGTGCTTATGTTTGAGATTATGCTTTAACTATGATGATTATGTTATGACTATGTTATTATCTCTTATGCTTATGTCTTATGTTGACTAACCATTTGAGATGCTCTTATGTTGTATGCTAGCTTTCATACTTGGTACATTTTGTACTAATGCATATTGCCTACATTCTAACCAAATGTAGCGCCTTGGAGATTTGGGTTGCTTTGGAAACTAGGTTTCTAAGGTGCAAGAAGACTTAAAGATTTGGTAAGTCCTCATATCTTCGAGGACGGACCTATATTTCCCTTATGTTATTTTCTTGTGTTTTAAACTTTGAATGGGTTGCGTCCCAAGACTTTTATTCATGAGTTTAAGTAGATGGTTTGAGAGAAAAGTTTAGTAAAGTCTTTCGCTTGCTTTATCAAATGTCTTCGATTGTAAAAGTTTTAAATTTTCCCATATTTACTATTTACCTTATGTTCAGGATATGCTAAGGGGTTGTATGTAACCCCCACGTTGTAACACCGCATAAATTAGTGAGATATAGAGCCTTTGGAAAGAGTTTTGGAGTGCCATATTCGGGTTAAAATCAAAAGAAATGGTTCTTGTACTTAGAATAGGGGTTTTAGGGTTTAAACATCCGGGTACAACTCCACAAGGACCAACCAAAGGGGCCCTTCAAGAGTACCCCAAAACAGTACCTAAATCTGGAAAATTGTGTGACCTACATTTGCAATCTTCTGGGCGTAGATTGACCCACGCCCCGTAGGTGCGGGTTAATGGTTCAAGGCCTGCAAGAGCCCTGCAACATCATGCCTCAGTCCCTAACCACAGAAGCTGAACGACGGCCAGTAGCTCCACCTACGGTCCGTAGCTGGAGGGGCGTAGGTACTGCCAGTTTTAGCTCGTTTAGTTTTAGTTAGGTTTTTAGGATTCAAGTTAGTTAATTAAATAAGGGGTTAGGACCAACAAAAGGGGACCTTGAAGAGGACCCCAAAACAGTACCTAAATCTAGAAAATTGTGTGACCTACGGTTGTAATCCACTGGGCGTCGATTGACCCACGACCATAGGTGGGGGTTCGTGGTTCAAGGCCTGCAAGAGCCCTGCAACATCATGCCTCAGTCCCTAACCACGGAGTCCAAACGACGGCCACTAGCTCCACCTACGGTCCGTAGGTTGAGGGGCGTAGGTACTGCCAGTTTTAGCTGGTTTAGTTTTAGTTAGGTTTTTAGGATTTAAGTTAGTTAATTAATTAAGGGCTTAGGGGGTCCGTTAAGTAGTTAAATAACCACCTATAAATGCATAATAAGACCCTAAAACTAAGTCATTGTCTCATTCATCTTAGAATCCCCAAATTAGTCTTAACAAATTATCTCTCTAAAAAAAGAAGAAGAGGAGGAGGGGCAGCAACTAGGTCGAATTCACGATGGATTCAAGCTTTCCTTAGGGATTTGATTAAAGGTATGTTAAGCTTAGTCATCTATGATTTCTTCCACCCATAGAGCAGCCTTAGTAATCCACCAATTATGGATCAAAAACCCAATTTAGCTAGGGTTGTTCTTACATTGTTAGTAGGACTTGTGTATGATTCCAATCTAGTGGATAATACCTAATTATAATTGATTTATCTTTGTTTATTGAAATTATGATGAATTCGTGTGATTTATATGGTAAACCCTAATCTAAATTCATGAATGTGATCTTTGTGGGTTTAAGCCATTAGAAGCAAAGTTGAAGGTTCTAAGGTGATCTTCTTAAATCAATGTCTTGTATACTAATTGATCAAAGTTAAGATCATCTAATCATGAATTGAACTAGACTTGATTGAATAGGAAGGATCTTGACATGTAAAGTTAGATTTGAACCTTTATGATGAATTATGACTAGAATCACCTAATAATGAAGGATGTGATTGAAATACCTTGAAATCTAGGTATAATTTTAAGATCAAGATTTCCTTCAATATAAGGCATGAAGTCATGTATGTTGATCATAAGGGTTTTGAGAATAAAACTAATGTGGTGATCTAGATATGCTAAGGCTTTGAGAGTAAAGTCTAAAAGAGAATAGAAGTCTAATAGGTAGGATTTTTGTGAAAGTCTACCTAATAAATGCTTGAATATGTCATGTGATAGATTCACTTGAGTCATGAGGATACCAATGTCTAATGTAGAATTCTAGATATCGTATTCTGCATGAATATAGAATGACATGAAATAGTCTCTCACATAGAATGATTCTAGGTTGACTAAGAACCTAAAATGAATCAAAGCATGTCAGTCTAGAATAGCTTGAAGTTGTGAAATAGGTTCCCTTTAGGAATAGCTTGGATTAGTAGAATAAGACCAAGATTGATAGCTTGGGATGGAGGATCTATACAGTCCTAAGGTATAGCTTGACTTGGCATTGTTAGGGTGCCTTCGTGTGTAGCTTGATTTGGTAAAACAAGACCATCTCATGGTAACTTAGGTGTAACGACCCGAGAGCACCCCCTAGTCGTTACCGGCGTATTCTACCTCGAAGTGGTCTTATACAATCCCTTAGAATTCATCATAACATGTATCACAGAATAAAATCACGGAAAATTTAAAACTTTTACATTGGAAGTTCAACTTCACTTCATAAATGAAAAATAGAATCTAACTTCGTCACAATGCACCATCTAGACATAGAAGTATCGAAAATGGGACTTAGCCCTTACTTGAATAAGAAGTCTTGAAATAGGGAAGTACAACAATGTCTTTCAACATAAGCAACGAACTAAACATAGAAGCTAGATCATAGGGTCTTGTCCTCGGACTTGAGGACTCACCAACTTGGGGAAACAACTCCAAGTGTCTTGAGAAGTAAGCTTGATTCCTCAACGGCCCGAACCTAAATGTTTGGGGAAAAGGGAGAAAATATTGGTTAGTACAACACACGTACTAAGTATGGCTACTATGCATAAAAACCATTGAAACATGCATAAAAGGAAATTTTATTCAAAACATGCTTTTTGCCAAGTAAATCCAGCATGCACACAAATTAAGTATCGTAGTCCAAACCAACATAATATTATCCCAACATGTAGAGAGCCCAAGCAATACTAGTGCAATGCAAAGAATAGAGCCCCATAACCCTATTCAACGCCAAGTATAACATTAAGCAACCTACTTCATGCATATATTCATAAGATCATATTTCATCATAACTTACCATATTCATAATGATCATACATAACATAGATTCAACATACATAAGTCATAATCATCATAATCATAAGATAACACTACTACAACCATCTCTTAGGATCCCACAAGTGCAATGTGAAAGAGAAGTCCCATACCCTCCTTTACACTATGTAGAAACCCTTAAGAAAGCCCTAGTAAGAGTTCACACCTTTCATACCTTCATTTACTTTTACATTAGAGAAATACTGCAATAACCGACATAGACCATGAGAGCTACATGGAATCTGGTGTTCTACTCCCACACCCAAAAGAGAGGGTGAACACTTGCCTAAGGTGTAACCATTCGTACATAGCTATCTAGGTGGATCCACTAAGCTAGAGTCCTATGTTGGCACATAGTTAAGGGTCAAGGAGATTGCTTCTAGAAACTCTAACTTACTAAACGTGGGGGTTTCCATCTCATGAGACAACACATACCGTAGGTAATCCGGACTTACTAAACGTGAGGAAACCCATGTGGGGAGCCGGACTTACTAAACGTGAGACACCCATCTCAATTACATGCCCTTTTGGTGCTAAGCATTTTATTCCCTTTTGTAATCATCTTTAGTTAGCACATAAGTTCCCATTAGCCTTTAATAGACCCTTATGTAGACATCTTACCATAATAGCTCATATGTGTTCATAAGTGAGTAACAATCCTTTCACTTTAGAGACACTTAGCAAGTGAGTAAACCTTTCACTTTACATTACACTAAAATCATGAGAACTACCTTTCAATCATATAGCAATCATACCATAATATACATACATACTTCATAGATAATTCAAGTGTAGAGGGTTAAGGATGAGGAAATTAGGTCATCAACACCACAATAACACATTAGGTATAGCGTCATTACAATTTAAGTAATTCACCTTTCATACTTGAGTTCAAAGAAGAACCAACCTTCATACCTTCTTGCCCTTCGTGGGACTTCCATACTTCAATTACCAAGCAATTCATAACCAATACATAATACAAGGTAATTCATGAAGTAATAACATAATCAACATCAATATAAGCAATTGACATATTCCCTTCATAGCCTTCAAGGCTTCATTCAAAGTCTCAACCCTAATTTCATAGAAATTATACATAACCTAGGGTAGAATCATCATACAAACATGAATTACATAACATCACATTCAATTCATAGCCTTCAATCAATATCTAACACAAACTAAGGTTAGAATTAGGAAAAGAGGGAGAAACATGGGTCTCATGGCGAATTCTTCAAGAAACCACCAATACAACATAAATTCATCCATAATTGTTCATATAACATCAATCAAAGTCAGTTTATAACATCAATTTCACTTTAGAAAGAAGACCCGCGTTTTTGGATTGAAACCTAGAAATTGGATATTTTGAAATTCATCTTGAAAGGGCCTCTTGAGGAAAGGAATCCCAAGAGTGATAAGAAATCATACCTTATTGACGAATTAACCACGAAAATTCAAGTTGAAACCTTGGAGAGTTGGTCTTCTTCTTGAAGTTCCAATCTTCTTCAATGGAGTTCTTGAGAAGAGAGAGAGAGTAGAGAGAAGGAGGAACTTTAGGTTAGGCCTTTGGGGTTTTGTGTTTATGTGATAAAAGTAAGGTAAATTGACTTAAAAATCATTATATACACATCCCATAAGGTACCCTAAATACCCCTCGCTTAAATGGACTCTTTAATGAAGTAAAAATAGATTTCTGAAATTCTGCATTTTCATCGCGGAACAAGTCCGCGATGCGGAACTGTTCCCTGAAGATATTTGGAATTAAATTTTGAGACACTAGAGTCCGCAACACGACCGCATCGCAAACTGACTTTTTGCTCCTTGGGGGAGCAAGTGAGCGACGCGCTTTCATTCCCTCTATGCACAACTTGCAAGTTGCCTTAGCAGCTTGCTTGGCCAAGGTTGGGGTCCTCCTCGGGGCCCCTTAGTGTGGTCCCAGGGAGTCATATTCAAACATTTTGACCCTACAAATATATATTTACCTATTTTAAACCTTTTAACCAGATTATACCATCATACGATACTCCCAAACCTGCCCAAAACCTAAGGACACAATAAACACATTCTTCTCTAGTTTCCGACGTCGTGGTCGTTTCTTGACGTTTAGACTTTTAATCTTTCAAACCAAGTCAGTTATATTAGTTTAGGTTTATAAACATCATTTTAACTATTTTTAAGTCATTATTCATAAGGTGAGGCTCTAACTTAAGTCATAGAATTTTTGGGGTGTTACATTAGGATTGAGGAATTATGCTCTCCAAAGGTTAACTTGAATTAGCACTGGTAGGATGCTTTTCATGGTAGATTGATTTATTAGTAGTCATGGTAGCCTAGAATTGAGGATTTATACTCTCCTATGGATAGCTTGAACTACCATTGAAGAATGCATTTCATGGTAGCTTGATTTGGTTTGGCCAAGACCACTTCATGGTAGCTTTAGGATTGAGGCAATATACTCTACTAATGGTAGTTTGACTAGAAATAGTCATGGTACCTTGACAAAAAATAGGCATTGTATCTTGATTAGAAATAATCATGGTAGCTTGAGTTAGTAGTACTCATGGTAGCCTGGGATTGAGAATCATACTCTCCTAAGGATAGCTTACATTAGCATCTTGGTGTGCTTGTACGGCTATCTTGAGTTATTAGTACCCATGGTAGCTTGGGATTGAGATTCATACTCTCCTAAGGATATCATTCAAAAACATCATCAGATTTATTGCGCGGCAGCATAGATGGGACACTTATACCCTTCCCTGTATAGCTTCGACTAGTATATGATAGTTTGTCTCCCTGGTAGCTTGACTTAGCATAGTAACGTCATGTTAGCTAGATTATTAGCTTGGTCTAGCCTAGTAGGGTGTCATTCCTTGGTATCCTTGAATTGATGTATTATGCTCATTCATGTGTGATGACTTGCCTAGTACTAAATAGAGAAGTATCTTATATGAATAAAGGAAAATAGTCAAGAGGGACAAGTTCCCAACTAGTGAACATTCGTGGTAGTCTAAAGGAGTACTTACTGTTGGTGGTAGTATGGGATGATATCCAGACATGGCATAAGTACAACTTGGGGCTATTTGTGAAGGGTTATCTTATGTAGTATGACTTAGCTTGGGTTGTTGCCATAAGTTGTCTACCATGATATAATTCACTAAGGTGATAGATCCCTTGTCATTACGAAGTAAGCTAATAATTAAGACCAAAGGAGGGTGAATATGACTAGGGTGACTTCAAGGTTATGCTTAGTGTGAAGGGTAGTATGGGATGAGTTTCAAGTATTGCACAAGTCGTTCTTGAGGTTACTTAGAAGTATGGTGCCCTTATGGCAAAAAGACTTATGACTTAACCATGCACTTAGACTATGATTAAGATAACCAAAAAGGGATACTTGGCTTGGGTATTATTATGGGACGCTATTCTTGCTTTGCACTTGTATGCTTTTAAGGTTACTTGAGAATGGTGCTATTATGTTATAGATGACCAAGGGTCAATTATGTTTATAAGATTATAATTATCTCCTATGCTCATTAATTATGCCTTATGTTGACTTATGTTTATATGGTGCTTATGTTTGAGATTATGCTATAACTATGATGATTATGTTATGAATATGTTATTATCTTTTATGCTTATGTCTTATGTTGACTAACCATTTGAGATGCTCTTATGTTGTATTGTAACTTTCATACTTGGTACATTTTGTACTAATGCATATTCCCTACATTCTGACCAAATGTATGGTCTTGGAGATTTGGGTTGCTTTGGAGCTAGGTTTCTAAGGTTCAAGAAGACTTGAAGATTTGGTAAGTCCTCATAGCTTCGAGGACGGACCTATATTTCCCGTATGTCATTTTCTTATGTTTTAAACTTTGTATGGGTTGCGTCCTAAGATTTTTATTCATTAGTTTAAGTAGATGGTTTGAGAGAAAGGTTTAGTAAAGTCTTCCGCTTGCTTTATCAAATGTCTTCGATTGTAAAAGTTTTAAATTTTCCCATATTTACTATTTGTCTTATGTTCAGGATATGCTAAGGGGTTGTATCTGACCCCTTCGTTGTAACACCCCGTAAATTAGTCAGATCTAGAGCCTTTAAAAAGAGTTTTGGAGTGTCGTATTAGGGTTAAAATCAAAAGAAATGGTTCTTGTACTTAGAATAGGGGTTTTAGGGGTTAAACATTCGGGTACGACTCCCCAAGGACCAAGGAAAGGGATCCTTGAAGAGGACCCCAAAACAGTACCTAAATCTAGAAAATTGTGTGACCTACGGTAGCGATCTACTGGGCATAGATTGGCCCACGCCCCTTGTGCGGGGGTTCGTGGTTCAAGGCCTGCAAGAGCCCTGCAACATCATGCCTCAGTCCCTAACCACGGAGGCCAAACGAGGGCCAGTAGCTCCACCTACGGTCATTTAGGTAGTTAAATAACCACCTATAAGTACCTAATAATCCCCTAAAACTAAGTCATTGTCTCATTCATCTTAGAACCCCCAAATTAGTCTCAAGAAATTCTCTCTCTAGAAGAAGAAGAAGAAGAGGAGGAGGGGCAGCATCTAGGTCGAATTCACGATAGATTTATACGTTTTATAGGGATTTGATTAAAGGTATGCTAAGCTTCTTGATCTATGATTTCTTCCACCCATAGAGACCACTTAGTAATCCACCAATTATGGATCAAAAACCCAATTTAGCTAGGGTTGTTCTAACATTGTTGGTAGGACTTGGGTATGATTCCAATCTAGTGGATAATACCTAATTATTATTGATTTAGCTTATTTTATTGATATTATGATGAATTCGTGTGATTTATATGGTAAACCCTAATCTAAATTGATGAATGTGTTCTTTGTGAGTTTATGCCATTTGAGGCAAAGTTGAAGGTTCTAAGGTGATCTTCCTAAATCAATGTCTTGTATACTAATTGATCAAAGTTAAAATCATATAATCAT
Organism: Solanum stenotomum; assembly: GCF_019186545.1. Taxonomy (NCBI): domain Eukaryota; kingdom Viridiplantae; phylum Streptophyta; class Magnoliopsida; order Solanales; family Solanaceae; genus Solanum; species Solanum stenotomum. The sequence goes on along the minus strand of NC_064286.1, from coordinate 28,347,315 downwards.
GAATTGAACTAGACTTAATTGAATAGGAAGGATATTGACTTGTAAAGTTAGAATTGAACCTTTATGATGAATAATGACTAGAATCACCTAATAATGAATGATGTGATTGAAATACCTTGAAATATAGGTATAATTATAAGATCAAGATCTCCTTGAATATATGGCATGAAGTCATGTATGTTGATCATTAGGGTTTTGAGAGTAAAGCTAATGTGGTGATCTAGATATGCTAAAGCTTTGAGAGTAAAGTCTAAAAGAGAATAAAAGTCGAATAGGTTTGATTTTGGTGAAAGGCTTATACTCGCCTAGCCTACCTAATAAATACTTGAATATGTTAAGTGATAGATTCACTTGAGTCATGAGGATACCAATGTCTAATGTATAATTCTAGATATGGTATTATGCATAAATATAGAATGACATGAAATGGTCTCTAACATAGAATGATTCTACATTGATTAAGAACCTAAAATGAATCAAAGCATTTCAGTCTAGAATAGCTTGAAGTTGCGACATAGGTTCCCCTCATGAATAGCTTGGCTTAGTAGAGTAAGCCCAAGATTGATAGCTTGGGATGGAGGAGCTATACTATACTAAGGTATAGCTTTACTTGGCATTGTTAGGGTGCCTTCCTGTGTAGTTTGATTTGGTAAAACAAGTCCATCTCATGGTGGCTTAAGATTGAGGAATTAAACTCTCCTAACATTAACTTGAATTAGCACTGGTAGGATGCTTTTCATGGTAGCTTGACTTAGTAGTAGTCATGGTAGCCTAGGATTGAGGATCTATACTCCCCTATGGATAGCTTGAACTACCATTGAAGAATGCATTTTATGGTAGCTTGATTTGGTTTGGCCAAGACCACTTCATAGTAGCTTTAGGATTGAGGCAATATACACTCCTAATGGTAATTTGACTAGATATAGTCATGGTACCTTGACTAAAAAAAGGCATTGTAGCTTGATTAGATATAGTCATGGTAGCTTGAGTTAGTAGTACGAAAGGTAGCTTGGGATTGAGAATCATACTCTCCTAATGATACCTTACATTAGCATCTTGGTGTGCTTGTACGGCTAGCTTTAGTAATTAGTACTCATGGTATCTTGGGATTGAGATTCATACTCTCCTAAGGATATCTTGTTTTAATATCATAGGATTTATTGCACGGTAGCTAGGATGGGACACTTATACCCTTCCTTGTCTAGCTTGGACAAGTATGATAGTTTGTCTCCCTGGTAGCATGACTTAGCATAGTAAGGTCATGTTAGTTAGATTTTTAGCTAGGTCTAGCCTAGTAGGGTGCTATTCCTTGGTATCCTTGAATTGATGTATTGTGCTCATTCATGTGTGATGACTTGCCTAGTACTAAATAGAGAAGTACCTTATATGAATACAAGAAAATAGTCAAGAGGGACAAGTTCCCAACTAGTGAACATTCATGGTAGTCTAAAGGAGTACTTACCGTGGGTAGTACTTGGGATGATATCCATACATGGCACAAGTATGACTTGGGGCTACTTGTGAAGGGTTCTCTTATGTAGTATGGCTTAGCTTGGGTTGTTGCCATAAGTTGTCTTCCAAGATATGATTCACTAAGGTGATAGATCTCTTGTCTTTATGATATAAGCTAATAATTAAGACCAAAGGAGGGTGAATATGACTAGGATGACTTCAAGGTTATTCTTAGTGTGAAGGGTAGTATGGGATGATTTTCATGCATTGCACAAGTGTGTCTTGAGGTTACTTAGAAGTATGGTGCCCTTATGGTAGAAAGACTTATGACTTAATCATGCACTTTGACTACAATTAAGATGACCAAAAACGGATACTTGGCTTGGGAACTATTATGGGACGCCATTCTTGCTTTGCACTTGTATGCTTTTAAGGTTACTTGAGAATGGTGCTATTTTGGTATAGATGGCCAAGGGTCAATTATGTTTATAAGATTATAACTTATCTCCTATGATCATTAATTTTGTCTTATGTTGACTTATGTTTATATGGTGCTTATGTTTGAGATTATGCTATAACTATGATGATTATGTTATGACTATGTTATTATCATTTATGCTTATGTCTTATGTTGACTAATCATTTAAGATGCTCTTATGTTGTATGCTAACTTTCATACTTGGTACATTTTGAACTAATGCATATTGCCTACGTTCTAACCTAATGTAGGGTCTTGGAGATTTGGGTTTCTTTGGAGGCTAGGTTTCTAAGGTGCAAAAAGACTTGAAGATTTGGTAAGTCCTCATAGCTTCGAGGACGGACCTATATTTCCCTTTATGTCATTTTCTTTTGTTTTTAACTTTGTATGGGTTGCGTCCCAAGACCTTTATTCATGAGTTTAAGTAGATGGTTTGAGATGAAGGTTTAGTAAAGTTTTCCGCTTGCTTTATCAAATGTCTTCGATTGTAAAAATTTTAAATTTTCCCACATTTACTATTTATCTTATGTTCAGGATATGCTAAGGGGTTGTTTGTGCCCCTTCGTTGTAACACCCCATATATTAGTGAGTTCTAGATCCTTTGGAAAGAGTTTTAGAGTGTCGTATGAAGGTTAAAATCAAAAGAAATGGTTCTTGTACTCAGAATAGGGGTTTTAGGGGTAAAACATCCTGGTACGACTCCCCAAGAACCAACCAAAGGGGCCCTTGAAGAGGACCCCAAAACAGTACCTAAATCTGGAAACTTGTGTGACCTACGGTTACAATCAACTGGGCGTAGATTGACCCACGCCCCGTAGGTGGGGGTTTGTGGATCAAGGCCTGCAAGAGCCATGCAACATTATGCCTCAGTCCTTAACCACGGAGGCTAAACAACGGCCAGTAGCTCCACCTACGGTTCGTAGGTGGAGGGGCATAAGATTTAAGTTATTTAATTAATTAAGGGCTTAGGGGGTCCGTTAAGTAGTTAAATAACCACCTATAAATACCTAATAAGACCCTAAAACTAAGTCATTGTCTCATTCGTCTTAGAACCCCCAAATTAGTCTTAAGAAATTCTCTCTCTAGAAGAAGAAGAAGAAGGGGAGGGGTAGCAACTAGGACGAATTCACAATGGATTCAAGATTTCTTTAGGGATTTGACTAAAGGTATTTTAAGCTTATTCATATATGATTTCTTCCACCCAAAGAGCCCCCTTAGTAATCTTGTATATCTTGGCTTAGTAGAATAAGACCAAGATTGATAGCTTGAGATGGAGGATCTATACTAACCTAAGGTATACCTTGACTTGGCATTGTTAGGGTGCCTTCATGTGTAGCTTGATTTGGTAAGACAAGACCATCTCATGGTAGATTAGGATTGAGGAATTATGTTCTCCAAAGGTTATCTTGAATTAGCATTGGTAGGATGCTTTTCATGGTAGCTTGACTTAGTAGTAGTCATGGTAGCCTAGGATTAAGGATCTATACTCTCCTATGGATAGCTTGAACTAGCATTGAATAATGCATTTCATGGTAGATTGATTTGGTTTGGCCAAGACCACTTCATGGTCGCTTTAGGATTGAAGCAATATACTCTCCTAATGGTAGCTTGACTAGAAATAGTCATGGTTGCTTGCGTTAGTACTCCTCATGGTAGCTTCGGATTGACAATCATGCTCTCTGAAAGATAGCTTATAATAGCATCTTGGTGTGCTTGTATGGTTAGCTTCAGTTAGTAGTACTCATGTTAGCTTCGGATTTAGATTAATAATCTCCTAAGGATAGCTTGCATTAACATCATAGGATGTATTGCATGGTAGCTAGGATGGGACACCTATACCCTTCCTTGGATAGCTTGGACTAGTATGATAGTATGTCTCCATGGTAGATTGACTTAGCTTAGTAAGGTCATGTTAGTTAGATTATTAGCTTTGTCTATCCTAGTAGGGTGCTATTCCTTGGTAGCCTTGAATTTATGTCTTGTGCTCATTCATGTATGATGACTTACCTAGTACTAAATAGAGAAGTATGTTATATGAATAGTGGCAAAAAGTCAAAAGGGGCAAGTTCCCAACTAGTGAACATTCATGGTAGTCTAAAGGAGTACTTACTGTGGGTAGTAGTATGTGATGCTATCCATACGTTGCACAAGTATTACTTGGGGTTACTTGCGAAGGGTTCTCTTATGTAGTATGAGTTAGCTTGGGTTGTTGCCATAAGTTGCCTTCCAAGATATGATTGACTAAGGTGATAAATCCCTTGTATTTATGAAGTAATCTAATAAGTAATACCGAAGGAGGGTGTATATGACTGGGATGACTTCAATGTTATGCTTAGTGTGAAGGGTATTATGTGTAACAATCCGAAAGCACCCCTTAGTCGTTACTGGCGTATTCGACCTCTCGGAGATCTTATACAAGCCCTTAGCATTCGTCATAGCATTTATCATAGAAAAATAGCGGAAAATTTTAAAAAATTTCATAACATAAAACAAGACTTAAAAAGTCACCTCATTTAAACCTTTAATACAAAATCGGAGTACTACGTCTCAAGGTAGCCATCATAAAACACGAATACAACACAAGAGGGACATAGCCCTTACAATACAAAAGAAACTATAATCTAGTACATAGATCTTAAGGAAACTCTTTAACATAAAGGTCCTTGAATCTTTAAGGACACACCCGAACTTGGGAATAGTAAGCCAAGCTCCACACTTATAGGAAAGGCCCTTTAGCCACCACCACCTACACTTGGTGTAAAGAGATGAAGAAGAATGGTGTTAGTACAAGAATGCACTAAGTATGATAACCATGCAAAAACGTACTTTTAAAAGGGACATTTAATTGGAAACCATGCATCATGCCTTTTTGGAGAAACTTCAAGGACATTTAGTACAATAGGCACAATATAAACCACATACATAATCATACACATGGAAACCATTCATAATAGCACATAGAGCCACTTATAATATTTTAGGCACATTCAATATATACAATACATTACCTTCCTCTTTATCTTAACACTTTTCCTCAAGCAACCCTTAGGGAATACTTGGTGCAATGTATCACCTAAAGGTTACCAAGGGTGAACTTACATATAGCCTTCATCAATCCAACCACATATATTCATAGAGTCATAAGCACACCATAAGACATAGTCTTCACATAGGAACCATCACCTAAGACAACCCCCAAGTCACACTAGTGCAATGTGCAAGTAGTGTCCCATAATACTACTCCCACCAAGTGTTTCTAGGAACCCACCATAGACTAGGCACATCATATTCAACAAGTCATAACATCTGCATTTAACATTAGACATAAGACCAACAAACTTCATAACATCATATAAGGACTCATCATTTACTACATCATTAGTTATAACCCATTTAATTCATATCATAGGTAAACCACCCTCACAACCCCTTCACAAGCTCACTTGTGCAATGTACACATGGAGTCCCATACCCCCACATATACTAAGCAAACCCATTAAGAAGTCATAAGTGTAATTCACATGCATAATCATACTTCATGTCTTGACATAAGTAAAGTCAACCTTAACATTCTTTCATATTAACATACATAGACTATAGTCTTCATTACATAAAGAGCCTAATCATAACCTCCCTTAGAGTCCACTTGTGCAATGCATAAGTAGGGTCCATAGTCCTACCTACACTAAGTAACTCTTCAAGAAATCATGACTAGAGTTCATATTCTTATCTTAGTTCATTTCTTAACTTTCAGGAGACATTTCCATAACCGACACGGACCATGTGAGCTACATGGAATCCAGTGTTCTACTCCCACACCGAAAAGAAAGGGTACTACTTGCCAAAGTAGGACCTACATACATAATAGCTATCTAGTGGATCCACTAAGCTAAGACCTACGGGGGCACGTAGTTATGGAACAAGGAGATTGCTACTAGAAACCTTGACTTACTAGGCGTGGAGGTTCCATCTCATGAGAAAATATCTATGTTGGGAACCCGAACTTGCTAAACGTGAAGGTTCTCTTGTGGGAAGCCGGACCTGCTAAACGTGAAGGTTCTCTTGTGGGAAGCCGAATTTGCTAAACGTGAAGCCCCCACTCTCATTTTTCATGTTCACTCGGTGCTAAACTTAAATTCCCTTTTTAAACATCTTTAAGCCTCTATTTAACATTAGTTCATAAAATAGTCTTTAGGTACTTAATCCCTCATATCATATAGCTCAAAGGTTTCTAAGAAGAGAATGACCTTTCATCATAGAACCTACATTATGTGAGAATGACCTTTCACATAGTCATACCATATTCATAACATAGTCTAGTTTAAGTACAATTGAGGAAACCTTTCAAGAGACTCACTTTCACTAGATTATCATAAACCTTATTCATTCATTCATGTGTGTGTACATATGTGAGAAAGCCTTTCACATAAACACCTTTATACAACACATATTCATACACTTTGCATGCATAATAAAATGTAAGGGTGCATATAAGAGTTAACCCCTTTCAATTGACACCATAACACATCATATTCATAGCTATACATGTAGAGTGTGTATGCATATTGGTCCTCATAGTGACATAATAGCAACAACATTGATATTGAGTGCACTTCCCCTCAAGGGATCACCACACATTCACAATGTCCCAACATCATAAGCAATTCACATATAAAGCCTTTAGGGATTCTAGACCACACACCCACACTTCATCATAGGAGACAAGGACACATTCAACATTGAATAGATACTCCTAGCATGTATATGATCACACATTCATATAGGGTTCATAAAGGTAGGGGTCATTCCACTATAGTTCTTAACATAATCAATTATGTAGACCACGCCTTATCCCTAACATTATCATTCACGTTATACTCCTCATCATCAACACACTTTAAACATCATGCTAGCATTGAGGATTTCATACATAACCTTCATAGCACAACTTCATAAACCTATGCATCATAATCATCAATTCACTTCACATCTATTGCCTTCAAGGCCATGATCTCAACATTTATAGATAGACAAGAAGTAAACGCTGCCACCATAAGTGGACCAAACCACATAACATCAATTCTCATAATATAGACTAGAAGTTAGTCAACTTACCAATTCTCCAAGCCATGATCACCATGGATCAATCCTCAACAATTCATAATCAATTGACATAGATAGCAATAGGAATCCACAATGTAATTCAATAACATAAACATAATCTAAGTCCACTTCTATAAACAAAGGGATCAACCCATAACTTTGCCCATAAGGCCATAATTATCAACTCATCAATATACCAACAATTAAACATGAATAAGTATATATAATCATAGGAAACATCAATACAATCTAATCTAAGCATAATTTCACCAATAGAAATCATATTCACAAAGACCCACATCATAGGCCAATTTTTGAGAATTTGGGGATCATGGGTTCTTCAAGAATTCCTTTGAAAATTGTCTTAAAAAAACCTTAATTCCACATTAATTCATCAATAGAATGATTTAGAAAATCGTTTGACAAGGGACCTATGTTTAGATTGAAAATTGGGAATTTTGGTCTTTGAATCACTTTTGAAAATATTTTATAGAACTCCTTGAATGAGAGGTTATTCAAGAATCAAGAGTTACCATACCTTAATTATTGAAGACCCATGAAATTGAAGAAGAAATCAGTTGAAAACCCATCTTCTAGCTTGAGCTTCATCAAGGTCTTCAATGGAGTTTTTGAGAGAATCTATTTTGAAAGGGAAGGGTCAATTTGAAGAATAGGGTCTAATTCTAGGTTTTGGGGTTTTAACCAACTTAAAATACCCTAAAATAGGTAGAATAACCGTTTATAATAATTCCCCAAAGTACCCAAACTACCCCTCACTTAGTTGAAACTTTTAAACAAGTCAAATTTGAGTTTTATTTTAGCAGAATTCATCGGGAAACAAGTTCGCGACGCGGAGGTGTTCCATGGAGTTTCTGGAGATTTAATTCTGAGACAGTAGACTCTGCGGTGTCTCCGCGACGTGGAGCCACTTTTTGCCCATTGGTGGAGCAGGTCCGCGATGCGGAGCCACTCCCTCCATGCACAACTTCAAGTTGCCTTGGTAGCTTGTTTGGCCAGGGTTGGGGTCCTCCTCGGGGACCCTTAGGGTGGTCCTGGGGAGTCGTACCCAAACGTTTTGACCCTAAAAACATTTATGAAGACAGTAGGGTCACCTCCACTGATTTTAGACTCCAAAGAACACATAAAAACATGAACAGCATACTAGAACACACCAACACGTAAAAGACTAGTTTTCGAACGTCTTGGTCATCCCTTGACGTTCGACTTCCAAACTCTTTAAAACTGACTAAAAAGGCTATTCTTCATTATTTTAACAAATTATGAATGCATAAAACCCATGTGAGGCTCTAGTTCACCCTACTTCATTTTAAGGGTCGTTACAGTATGGGATGCTTTTCATGCATTTCACAAGTGTGCCTTAAGGTTACTTAGAAGTATGGTGCCCTTATGGTAGAAAGACTTATGACTTAACCATGCGTTTATACTATGATTAAGATGAGAAAAAAGGGGTACTTCGCTTGGGTAGTATTATGGGATGCTATTCTTGCTTTGCACTTGTATGCTTTTATGGTTACTTGAGAATGGTGTTATTCTGATATAGATGACCAAGGGTCAATTATGTTTATATTATTATGAATTATATCCTATGCTCATTAATTATGTCTTATGTTGACTTATGTTTGTATGGTGCTTATCTTGGAGATTATGCTATGACTATGATGATTATGTTATGACTATATTATTATCTCTTATGCTTAGGTCTTATGTTGACTAACCATTTGAGATGCTCTTATGGTGTATCCTAGCTTTCATACTTGGTACATTTTGTACTAACGCATATTGCCACATTGTAACCAAATGTAGGGTTTTGGAGATTTGGGTTGCTTTGGACGCTAGGTTTCTAAGGTGCAAGAAGACTTGAATATTTGGTGAGTCCTCACAGCTTCGAGACGAACCTATATTTCCTTTATGTCATTTTATTATGTTTTAAACTTTGTATGGGCTGCGTCCCCAGACTTCTGTTAATGAGTTTAAGTAGATGGTTTGAGACAAAGGTTTAGTAAACTCTTCCGCTTGCTTTATCAAATGTCTTCGACTCTAAAAGTTTTAAATTTTACTATATTTCCTATTTATCTTATGTTTAGGATATGCTAAGGGCTTGTATGCGACCCTTTCAGGGTCAAGTACAACGTGCTACGTCTAGGGGTACCTCTGGGTCGTGACAATCGCAAGTGTCAAACCTACCGTTCATACAGTCAAATTGGTTCAATTGTGAATTCCCCAAAGCATAATAGGTTTTATGCACTTCAAGCTAGAGTTAAAGAAGGGTGTGCTCCCGATGTTGATCATTGTGTGTTGATAGCTTCTTAATTGATGTTTGTGATCTGTTACATTTTGATGCTATCTTTGTGATGGTTTGGTTGCACTTCTATAATGCTCCCATGTGATTGTAGAACCCGTGTAGTCAAATTTTTAGTTCCCCAATGAGCCTATCCGAAAGTGGAAGGAAGGGGGGGGGAACTATGCCATAAGTTTGGATTTTGTTTTGTCTTAAAGTTGACTTAAAGGGTTGCATGTACCACCTAGTTAAAGTGAGAGAAAGGGAGGTTCAAGTGTTGACCAACTTCAAAGACTTAGTTACCTTGTTAAGATTGATCTTAGGTCGGGTTAGCACCAAATGAGGGTAAAATATGACGATGTCCCAAAAATGGATTTTAGAACACGGTAAGGTCATTATGAGTGTAGTAAGATTGATTCGGTTAGTAGACTCTACCAAGGGTAATGTTATGGTTTTAAATGGTTCCGGATCGTCTTGTGTGTTAAATGTGAAATTTAAGCAATGTCTTGATCCAACCTTAGTGGAATTAGAAACGGAGATTCTTAGAAAGTCTGTTGAGGCTTCCTCCCAAGGGGGAGATGGTATGCCTAGATGGCAAGGTCATTGTGTGTTCATAAGGTGAATGATTTGGGCTTGAAATTTCCCACTGATGAGTCCACAAATTGGACTCATTTAGGGCTTTATTTTGATAAGAATAGTGTCCTCTAATGCTTATTTTGTCTAAATATCTGATGAAAACTCGTAAGTTTCAGGTATTTGAAGTTTTAGTGAAAGGAGCAGTCGGAGCTTTGCCGAATAGTTCTGCGAAGTAGTACTATACCGTTCAATGGTCCAGAACGTGAAGATGCGGAAGGCAAACACAAAATGGCGATGAGACATACGAAGAGCGAGTTACTGAAGTCATTCGGCGATATCGACTAACTTCGCCGAAAGATCCGCCAGCGCTATTTTCTGAAGTCTATAAATACTAAACTTGTTATTAATTTTAGGGAGTCGAACATTTATTTTATTTTCTAGAATAGGTAAGAACTTTTTGGATATTTTTCTCTCAAGTTTGGAGAAGGTTATTGGGAGACTTAAAGAAAGAAAGATCTCATCTTCCCCAAGTTAGAAGTGGGTCTTCTCTATTCTTCTTCCTTTGCGTAAATCAAGGTTTAATTTCTTATAACCATTTGATTTTACTATCATTTTAGGTGTATTTTGTTATTTCTTGATATGTGGCTAAAAACCCCTATTCTTGGGGTGTGATTTAGCAAATATGCGTTGATATTATTGTTGGGTCTTGCTTGCTGATAGGTAAGATGTAGTTTAATGGTGATTTCACCTAGTTGTTGAGATTTAATCTAAAGGGTTTGTAGTTGCAAATACAAAGCCACTCATGTATTTTCGGCTTGCCCGAGAGAGAGGTCGCGAAACCAAGACCACTAGACTGATGGCCTAAGGAGTGGGTCAACATAAGGTTCAGCCCGAGAGGGTAAGCCCCAGTCCCATATCCTAACACTGGGCTCGAGAGAGTGAGTGGGATAAGGCATAAGCTGGTCTTCATGCAGCAAATGGGTGTCCAAGAGGAACGCATTAGAAACGGGGTAAGTTGCCTGAGAGGGAACTTATTTCCATTTAAAGCTTAGCCTAGTCACTATTATCTTACAAATTTCCTTTCAAAAGTATGTACACAACTACTTATATCAACTTGTATTGCAGTCACACCCCAAGAACATTTCCCTATACTTGATTTTCTTGTTAATTTTTGCTATTTTTACTAATTGTGACAAAAATCCCAATTGATATTTGACACTTTCATGTCACCCCCTTTAATTTACCATGTTTATATTCGTTAATGTCTTTAGCTACGACTAGTTAGAGCTTAATTCTATGTTTCTATCAATTCTCAAAACCACTCCCTTGGGACACGACCCCAACCTTTAGTTGGGTTACTATACTATCGACGATCGTAGACACTCATACCGTAGGTTAGTGTCCTTGGTCACAATAAGCATCACCCACCCAAGAAGGGTGTAGTGAGTTTAGTAAAAAAGGGAAGTTTAGTCCCTGCTTTGTAGACCCATGAAAGGTCTTTAGGCATGTGGTTAGGGTGCTTATGAGTTAGCCTTGCCTAGTGAGTTGGCGTAGATGCATCCAGTTTTATGTCTTGCCATGATTTCCCTCTATGATTGCATGTTAATGAAAGCTCGTGACTTAAAACCTAATATTATATGATTGATTTCCTCATGTTGTAGTGCATTGAGTATGAGATTCCTATAGACTCCATGAGATGAATTGATGAGCATGCCTTAGTTCGGAGTTGAGAGATTCCTCCTTAAATGAATTATTTTTTAGAGTAAATTGCATATGAGCTCTATGAAATTGTGTTGAGCATGTTTTATCTTGGAGATGGTAGTTCCTCCTTGGACATGATTAGTTATGAGATTTCGTGCATAAGGGGTTATTAGATGAAGTTCCTACTTCCTTATGTGGCATTGAGTATGTTTAGCTTAGAGGTGGAGTCCCTCTTGGTTGTGTGCATTTAGATGTGTTGCATGCATGACGGGCTGCTAGTATTGAGTCTTGTCGTCTGTAAGGTGTTTAGAATCGTCATTCGAGGATGAATGTTCCCAAGGGGGAGATATTGTAACACCCCATAATTTAGTAGGCCAACTAGGGCTAAGTATGAGGGCAACAAGAGCCAAGGCAAAGGGGCAAGGGCCAAGGCTACCCCAAGCTTGCCAAGGCACTTCCTATCTTCACGACCACTACCATGGTCAGTGGTGAGGAACAAGGCCCGTGGTATGGTCTGTGGTGCTTTGGCAGTATCTCCCTAAGGGCTGCCTAAAGTTGTCTCATCACCACGATCCACTTCACAGCCAATGGTGAAGACCACCGCCCATGGGAAGGCTCATGGTAATGCCTTGAACTTTTGGAGGCCATGACTCGGTGGCCTAGCCACTGAACCAAGGACCACGTCTCATGGAGCCTGTCGTGGTGCCTGGCACTAGACTACCTAGTGAAGGCTATTTTAGGAAATTCCTATTTAAGTGGGCTTTAAGTAGGCTTTAAGTGAGGTCATTTTGCATAGACTTAGTACACCTATATAAGATATTTTAACCCTTTAAACTCACCAATTAAGTCATTATTTCCATAACCCCAAAAGAATCCCAAAAATTCATCCTCTCAAATTTTCTCTCTCTAGAAATGGAAGAAGAAGATAGAGTTTAAAGCTAGGTCAAGATCAAGGCACCCAATATCCAAGCTTTTGAGGGCAATGTGACTAAGGTATGATATCCTTTCATCCATGGACTTCTTCCATCCATGGATTTCCCTAGATTTCCCCAATTGTGAAGATGAAATCCCCAATTCTAGTTTAGGTTTCTTCCAATATTATGTGTATTGATGTATGTTGATCCAATTATGTTGATAATGATTTTTTATGATCGAATTAGTAGTAAACCATGTTTTTAAGATGAAATTAAATGTTTATATGCCTAACCCATGTCTAGAATGATGAAATTGAAGTAAGTGGGTTTTGTGCCTTGAAGGGGGAAATGGAGGATTTAAAGATAATATTCAAAGATTGATGATATGTATTGTATATTACTTTAGATTAGGGTACATAGATATGAATTGAATGCGGATAAAGTATACATGGTGAATCATGATGAGTAAATGTTAAGTTTAAGCCTATATGATGATATATGATTAGAATTGCTAAAGAATGAAGCATGTGATTAGAATGCCTTGAAATCTAGGCATATATGATAATAGAAAAGAGTATTAATTTGAGAGTAAAGGCTTGTAGTCATGAATTTTGATTGATAGATCTTTGAGAATAATCTAATATGTGAATTGTGAATGTCAAAGCTGTGAGAGTGAAGTGTCTATGATTATGATGTAGTTGTTGTGTTGTTGAAATAACATTCTCATATACATACCTATGCATGATGTAGAAGGTTTTGTCACATAGAATGATCTTAGGTTGAAAGTCTTGATCACCAAAAATGAATCTAAGTCCAAGGAATATGAGATGTGATAAGGCTTGTGATTCCCCAAAGACCTTCATAAGAGAGATGTGAGGTGATTTCTCATATTCCTAAATATATAAACATGAGGTGATTACCCATGTCATGAAATAAGAAGTGTGAGGTAACTACCCTTAATATATAACTTCTAAACCAAGGCAAGAGGTGAATACTCATTAGCCTCTAAAGTGAAATTGAGGTGAATACCTATATCATATTATGATGGGCATGAAGGCGAATACCTATGATCCTTATAAATTTATATGGAGGCGAATACCTACATTATACAATATTAGGGCATGGAGGCGAATACCTATGATTCCTTAAAATGAATATGGAGGTGAATACATATGATTCCTTAATAAGGCAAGAGGTGAAAGCCCATTAGCCTTCATAGTGGGCATAGAGGTGAATCCCCTTTGTCTTGAAAAGAAAAGCAAGAAGAGTGTAAATTATGTCATGAAGAATTAATTGTGTGGATTGTAGCTTGAATGGCCTTCTATGAGATTTATGACTAGAGGTGATTTCCCTTGTCCATGAAAGATAAGCTAAAGATGTGAATAAAAGATGATGAACTTGAAAGATGGCCCAAGGTGGTCTACTTAGCATGGGTGAGATTTATGGGGTCCTATCCATGCTTTGATTTAAGTATGCTTGAGGTTACTTATGAAGTGTTTCTCTTATGTTATGATGATCTAAGTATTGACTATGGTTATGAAAATGTTGTATATCTTATGTTTATGGATTATGTCTTAGGTTGTCTAATGCTTATGTTATGTCTCTGTTGATGATTTATGCTAGCTATCATATTTAGTACATTTTGTATTAATGCATACTCTTTCCTACATTCTTATCACATGTAGGGTCCAGCGATATTGAGTTCCATCCCCGTGGCTAGGTTCATAGTAAATCAAAGGGTGAAGACTTGGTGAGTCCTCATAGCATCGAGGATTTGATAACTTTTCATCTATGTCTTTCATTTTGATGTTAGAACTATCGTATGGGCTGCGTCGCAAAAAAATTCATGTACTTAATGGTTTGAGACAAAAGTGTAATAGACTTCCGCTTCATTTTGATAGATTTGATTGAATGGAAAAATGTTTTAAATGTCTACATCATTTCTATTGTTTTATGTTATGATATGTTGAGTGGCTTGTATGAGACCCTCTCGAGATCTTGTATGCCTTGTTACATCTAGGTCGTAACATACGGGTAGTGTTGCTCATATTAAGGATGATAGAAAAGTGTTGGTTCGAGATGTTCATAGATTGGCACGGTTGGGTGTCAACTAGTAGACTCTACTAAAGGTAGTGTTATGACTCACAATGGTTTCAAATTGTCTTTTGTGGTGGATGTAAAGGCTAAGCAAGGTCTTGATCCAAACTTTCTTGAATTGAAGGAACCAGTGCTTAAAATGTTCGTAGAGGATTTCTCCCAAGGGGTAGACAGAGTACTTAGATATCAAGGTCATTTGTATGTTCCTAATGTTGATGACTTGAGGGAATAGATCCTATCAGAAGCTCATAGTTCTTGGTATTCCATTCACCTGGGAGCCACCAAGATGTATCGTGATTTGCAGGAAATCTATTGGTTGAATGGGATGAAGAATGATATTGCAGAATTTGTGGCTAAGTGTCCTAATTGTCAACAAGTGAAAGTTAAGCATCAGAAACTAGTAGGTTTATCCCAAGATATTAGCATTCCTACTTGTAAGTGGGAACATTTGAATATGGACTTTATTGTTGGTTTGCCTCGCACCCGGCGACAACATGACTCGATTTGGGTCATTATAGATCGAATGATGAAATAGGCTCATTACATCCCCACCAAGGTTTATTATTTGGCGGAGGACTATGCTAAGTTTTACTTGAGATAAATGGTAATGTTTCATGGAGTGCCTTTATCCATTATCTCCGATCGTGGTACTCAATTTACTTCACAGTTTTGGGAGTCTTTCCAAAAGGGTCTTCGTACTCATGTTAAGCTTAGTACGGCCTCTCATCCACAAACAATTGGCAAGTGGAGCATACTATCCAAACTTTGGAGGATATGTTGAGATCTTGTATGATTGATTTCAAGGGTAATTGGGATGATCACTTGCCTTTGATTGAGTTTTACTATAACAATAGTTATCACTCAAGTATTAGCATGGCTCCATTTCAGGCATGGTATCATAGAAGGTGTAGATCTCCTATAGGCTGATTTGAGGTCGGTGAAATTTCCCTAATAGGTCCCTAGTTGGTGCATGATGCTTTGGAGAAAGTTTGACTAATTAGAGAAAGGTTGAAAACAGCTCAAAGTTAGCAAAAGTTCTATGCTAATGTGAGAAGAAGAGATCTTGAGTTCGATGTTTATGATTGGGTTACTTGAAAATTTCACCCATGAAGGGTGTAATGAGGTTTGGTAAGAAAGGGAAGCTTAGTCCCCGTTATGTAGGCCCATATCAAATTTTGAGGCGTATTTGTAAGATTGCTTATGAACTAGAATTGCCTAATAAATTGGCATTGGTGCATCACGTTTTCCATGTCTCCAGGTTGAAGAAATGTATTGGTGATCCGACATCTATATTTCCCTTAGAAGGTTTGGGAGTTAAGGAGAATCTTTCTTATGAAGAAGTTTTGGTCGAGATTTTAGACCGGCAAGTCAAGAAGTTGTGAAACAAAAAAGTTACCTATGTGAAAGTGTTGTGGAGGAATGAGCTAGTTGAGGGAGCTATTTGGGAGGCCAAGGCCAATATGATGGCCTGTTATCCACATCTATTTCCTTCTACCCCTACTCTAGCTTGAGGCATTGAGTTCCTCATGATTTATTCTTTTGGTGTCATGTGTCTTAGATAATCCCATGATTCTCTCATTTATGAGAAAATGAGTCAACTTGATTGGTTTCTACATGTTTATGTGCATTTGAGTATGAGTTGCATTTAGACTTCATGATATGATATGTTTAACATGCTTTAGCTTGGAGTTGATGTCTCATCCTAGGATACGTGCATTTATGAGATTTCATGCATTACGGGCTGATAGGATAGAATTCTTGTCTCCATTTGATGTCTAGAATCCTATTCGAGAACAAATGTTCCCAAGGGGGAGATAAAGTAACACCTCAGAATCTAGTGGGCTAAGGAAAGGATCAAGTGAGAAGCCACCATCCCAAGACTAGGCTAAGACACCATTCACGAAGACCTAGACGGATAGTGAAGGGCACCACGAGGCGTGGTGAGGCTGGTGAAGGGTGAGAGTGCCTGGATAAAAAGGGCTCCCCTCCCACGAGCACCTATACAGCTCTTGGTGGCTACCACGGCTCTTGGTGGCTGCCACGGCTCGTGGTGGTGCCCATGAAAGGGAGGCAGTAGCCACTCCAAGGCTAGACCTTCTCACGAGCCACCTAGATAGGTCGTCAAGGCTAAGATTGCTCGTGGTGTGGGTTACGAGGTAAGTCAGGAGTTTAGGTGGTTTCCCCAGGCCACTGGTCAAGGACCACGGCTTCCACCACAGCCCGTGTGATCCTTGACAGCTCATGAGGGGCACCGTGAGGGGGTTCCTCAGCTGTAAGTTCAAGGGCTTTTAGGTCTTTTCCATATTTCTTTAAAACAATACTATGTGGCTTTACCCTTTCCTAGGACCCTATATAAGTGATTTTAACTCCAAATTCAAGTCATTCTCTAAAATTTACAAAAGAAGAACAATTCTTCTTTTTGAAAAATATTTTTCTCCCTAGAAAACTTGAAGAAGAAGAAGAAATAGGGTTCAATCTAGGTTTTAAGAAAAGTCTCCAATTCCACCATTGAAGGCAAGCTTCTAGCATTGAGGTATGATAATTTTCAGCCATGGATTCCTTCCTTTCATGGATTTCCCAAATTCTCCTATTTTCAAAGTTGGAAATCCCCCAATTGAGTTAAGGTTTTCTTCTATGTTATGGGTTCTCTTAATTATTGATTTAAATTATTAAATTATGATATTTTATATATGAATTGATGAAATATTATGGTTTTATTATGATTCCCAATGAACCCATATAATTCCCATGTTTTCCATGTTATGATGATATGATGTGGGTTTTCAATGATGAAAGGGGAGATTATTAAATTAAGCATGTTCTTATGGAATTTATGTAAATGTTTAAAAGATGCTTTGAGAGTGAAGTATCAATGATGATGTTGTTGTTGTGTTGTTGAAAATATTTTCCAATATACACATGAAAACATGATTTTGAAAGGTTTTCTCACATAATAAGGGCTCCTAAGGTTGAAAGGATTTTCACACCTAAAATGAACCAATGATTAAGGAAGTTATGTTAATGTTAAGGCAAGAGGTGATTACTCATGCTCTCTATTGAATGACATTAGGTGATTACCCATGTCATGTGATGTAAGGACAAGATGTGATTACCCATGTTCCTTTAAGAGCTAAGATTAATGGGATTAAGAACTATTTCGTGGATGTTAAGCTTCATACCGAGTGGCCAAGGGGCGATTACCCAAGTCCTATAATCTATGTGCCAACATAGGATTGTCTAGATAGACATTAGCTAGTGGATCCACAGCTAGAAGTTCATAGTCCTTACCTTGGCGAGTAGGAAAACTCTTTTCGGTGCGAGAGACACCAGATTCCATGTTGCTAGCTCACATGGTCTTGTATGTCGGCTAAAGATACTTCCCACAAATATGAAAAATTATGATGAACCAAGGTTACTTCAAGAAGTATCGTAAGTATGTTTTAAGATGATGTTCACTTGCATTGATCATGTTTTACAACTTATGTTTGAAATTTCATGTTTTAGCATGATTATTGCATACTCATGAAAATGTCCCGTTTTAGCATGTTTTAAATGTTTTATTCATGGTTATCATACTTGGTACATATTTTGTACTAACGCATACTATTGCCTACATTTCCCCAAATGTAGGGCCCGACAGTCAAGGTTCTTAGTTTCGCGGGTAAAGGTTGATTTGAGAGATTTTTGAGCTTTGGTGAGTCCTCATGCTTCGAGGACGGATGTTCATTATTTCAATTTTATTTCTTACTTTCAGTTTTGGATATGATGTATGGGCTAGGCCCAAGTTCATTTTTATGTACTAAATGGCTAATGAGAAAAGTGTTTAGACTTCCACTTTACTTTTATAAAACTTTTGAGACTTGAAATATTGTTCTTAATCTCTTTTGTTCTATTTCTTATGTTATGAATACTAAGTGCCTTGTATGTGGCCTCTCGGGGTCATATACGCCATGTTGAGCCTAGGGGGTACCTTGGGTCCTGAGAGTACACCCCAATTTTTCATGTTTATATGTTACAGAAGTGTATTGGAGATCCAACATGTATAGTGACGATAACCAAGGTATAGATATCAAAGGAGCTATCTTAAGAAGAAGTTTATGTTGCCATAGTAGATCGCCAAATAATAAGGTAGAGAATTAAGGATATATTTTCTGTAAATGTGTTGTGGCGGAGCCGTAATGTTGAGGAACTCACGTGGGCTGTTGAGGAGGACATGAAATCCATATATCCCTACCTATTCGTTCCTTCAAATAAGTAAACCAGGATTTGAGTATATGAGGTATGTTATTTATATGTTATATGGGTTACTTTATTGTTTCCTATGATGTCAAAAATACTATCATCATTCAAGGACGAATGTCCTTAAGAGGGGGAGGATGTGACACCCTCTCCATCTGAACGTTGGAATTAACTTGTTCTTTTGGAATAAGAGTAAGACTTCTTAACACATTAGGAAGGATGTTTTATGAGCTCTTTTTAATTGCAAAAAGTTTTAATATTAAGTGTTAATGTCAAAAAAGTTGATAAATAAAAGTCGACAAAGGTTATTGTAAATGATGTTAAGAAATTTCACTGAAATTTTGATCAAATACTTTTGCAATTTTCTCCTAGTATATAAAACTTTGGTATGTCAATTACCTATCAAATCGAATGTATACGAATCTAGTTTCCAATGCACTAAACCTCTCGTCTATACGACGTCAAAGTAGAGAGTTATGCTCACTTATGTGAGACTGAGCAAGCAGGCAGTTCTAGCAGGCACCCTCACTCTAAGTCGGTGATTTTTTTAAAATTCCTCCATCTTCGTCATCCTTTTTCACAAAATCAGTAGAAAAACCCAAAAAAAATAATAAACTAACCTTCCAATACTCCTTGGATGCTTGGATTCTCAACTCGGATGATTAACTTAAGTTGCTCTACGTTGCGAGCTCATCGTTGTGGTATAATTTTCTTTTCGATTTAGTCTCAGTTTGTTGTTGCTACCAAGAGGCAGAACTTTAATAGTATTATTTCAGGCATTTTGGTTGAAGTAATCTCACTTTTACACCTCTCCTTTGTAATTCCATATCCTAGTTTCATTTTTACAAATTTTTTAGCCTCGTGGTGGTGTTTTTTATATTGTGGTTGTGGGCAGCGCCTTTGTCTTATTTAGTTTTCTGTTATTATGGTTTAGTGATGATGTTAAAGTTCAGGAGATAATGGTGCTGGTGTGATTCTTATTAGAGTTTCATATGATGGTTATTAGATTGAACGGCATGAATTACGCCTAGTTATGTTGTCTTGGGAGCTTGTTGCTCATTTGAGATGTTGCTGCAATGTCTTCAATTGAGTTAGGTGTTGATTATTGTTGTTATTTGCCTCATTTTGTGGTTTGGATTTGGCTGGAGTGTGGCAATAGTGTCTTAGTGATTACTCATGACTTATTCTTGCACCCTCGCTGATTTCTTCATTTTTGCATTACTTTTTATTTGGCAAGCTTCAAAGAGACACCGTTTGGGTGTTGGTTGAAAGGTGTGTTAAGACTATTATTTCTCTTTTGGCATGATCCTAATTTCCTAAGCTTATTATGTCGGGTAATGGTCATTTTTTTACCTTTAGCGTTATCCTATTGAGTTGGCTACGACCATATGAAATAATGTCTATCGGTGACACTCTACTCATTGCTTAGTGTCTAGAAAAGCTATGTTTGATTGTGTTTGATAAATTATGATTACTTGTTATTGTTGTGATGTTTTATCATCGGGTTGCCGCCTATGAGCTTGTTTTGGCCTCATCAAACACTGACATTGTAGGGTTCTTGAGCACAAAGATTGATTGTTATACCGAGCATATGGGATGAGTAAACCAAACCTACGATCCTAGTAGACCAGGTGTATAAGCTGGGTAGACCTAGTCTACGGGGGCGGGTAGACCGAGCCTTAGAGCCAGGTAGACAGAGCCTAAGGGCTAGGTAGACAGAGCCTATAGGGTAGCATATATGCATTGTATGAGCCTCATATTTGTGTAGATTCATGGCACATGTACATTCATACATTTCAAATCAGATTATTGTTGGGATCCAAGTAAGGGGATAATATGGGTATTTAGTAATTATTTGTGTTTGTTAGGACTTATATTGATTTGTGTTGTTTTTACCTGTCGGGCTTATGGGGGCTGGTTAGGTTATTGCTTGTTATGTGTTTATAGTATCTTATTGTAGGGAGATGAGGTATTGTATTTATGTTTCACCCCTGCCCTTTTTATTCAGTACTTGTACTTCAGTTTCATCTTTCAATTTACCTTACATGCACGGTACATTATTTTTTATTGACACCCCTTATCAGGGCACTGCATTTATGCATGCAGGTCTTGAGCGACGACTAGACAGACCTGTCGAGTAGCACCACCGCCTATCCAGCTAATGTGCTGACTCATTTCTTACAAGGGTTACCAGAGTCCTAGAGGTTTTCTTATTTTGTTGTTATAGTTTTGGGGTAGGTCGGGGTCTTGTCCCGTCCAAGTGTTATATTCATAGAGGCTTGCAATCTAGTGTGTTGGGTTGTATCAGCACGTTATTTGCCATGTTTTCCTTGATTTCTAGTTGTTCGATGTCTGATAACTGCTTGGCATATTGGTTAGTTATGTACCTTATTTCAGTTCATGTATAGATATCATTGTGGCTTTGACGACGCACATAGCGCTTATGCTTTCCTAGATACCACGGTAGCCTCGATGACCCAAATAGGGTTCTATGATAATTGTTTCTTGATTTATATAATCTATTGGGAGTAGCTATTTTATTTGTAGAGCATTGGACTGGGGCCTTGCCGGCCGAGGGCTTATTTTTAAGCTAAAATATATTTTTATTTATTATTTTGACTGTGTGTGGTTTTCATGCGCCATTACAAAATGGTTTAGCAGGGTCCGCTTAGGCCTAAGTTTTGACACTAGGTGCCAATTGGACTCCTTGAGTTTGGGGGTGTGACACATATTTAATTATTTCTTCATCAATAGTCATATTTAATTTGTTTTGTCATTAATGCTATTATTCTCTTTTCCTATAATATTTCTCAATTTCTTATTTTACTATGTCTTCACTACATCTTATCATTAGTGATATTTAGATAATATTCTTTAATAACTTTTTTTCCTTTCTTTGTTGCATTTTACTTTTTTATTTATTCAATTAAAGAAATATATATTTCTATATGATATAAAGGTATTTCTTTTATTTTCTAAATTTATGTTTTTCCTTCAAGAAATTTATAACTCTATATAATATAAATGTATTTCTTTTATCTTTTTTATTTGTGTTTTTCTCTCTTTGTTTATTTTTAAAGTTTCACCTCCATAATTTATATCTATTGACCTTCTACTCTTATTAATGTCATTAATTTCATTACTTTTAAGTTTTCATTTTCATAATCACCAACTATTAAATCATAAAATTTAAGATGTCTTTATATAATATAACTAGTAAAATTACTCGTGCCTAGCACGAGAATTTAATATCATAGAATTTAGAAAATAATCCTTAAAACCTATCAGTCATTAAAACTAAAACACTATATATATTACACATAAGATTACGTAGTAACAAATATTAATAATGTAAATAAAAATGATAATTATAATATCTTATCAATTATCCTTCAATCAATCATCTTTAATTTAATTTTATAATTTATTCTTTTGCTTCCAAGAAGTGTTACTGTTTGATATTTTTATAATTTATCCTTTTAATTCCAGGCAGTGTTACTATTCGATATTTTTGGGGAATCAAATGAACATTAACCTGAGATATTAAATTTTTTAATAAATAAATAATCATTGGTAAAGGGATAAATAAATTTTAAAAGTTAAAGGGAGAATGTATCATATTGGACAACAATTCAACTTATTATATATACTTGAAAAGGAAAAATATTACACAAAACTATTCAGTTTGTTTGTGTGTTTTTTTTTTAAATCAACATACCAGAGTGATGTAGTTCAATTTGAAACTATACCTCTATTCTAGTAGCAGTGTCGAGAAACACATTTATTACTTCAATAAAAGTATTTACCACTTGTAGTAAATTTGACAATTTGTCCATACTCCGTATTGTATATGAGAAATTAATTTATTGTGTAGTTATCTATGTCTTTGGGATGAAAAGAGGCTCCAGTCTATTCATATTCCTATATAGGTCATCCGACACATCCTTGAACTCATGTCAAAAGTTTGTTAATTCTTGTTTTCTTTTCCTGGTTCACTTCTGACATCAAGGTGCGATTAAGTTTTTAAGGTCTTTATGTCCTTACAATGGCATACCAAATTTGGATTTTGTCTTCAAGAGATGGTAGTATAGATCTTTAAGGATTTTTTTTATTGTACCTTCAACAATTTCAATAGAGAAAACTTAAGTGAATACACAATTAACGTGAGTTATTTAATATGTACTAACAAATACATATAACAATAACTTTGGATAAACATTAACAACAAAGTTAAAACATGTATCAAAAACAAAAATAAATATCATAAGCATAAATTAATGACGGTAAAAAAAAATACCAGGATATGTAACAATAGAATGAAACAGAAAGGAAAAGATCTCACTGAATTTAAAGTGTCCCCTTCAGGAAATTATTCCCCTCTAGTACCTGGTGTTTAAAGGAATAGATCCTCTCATGATGGAACGATTCTATTCACCAGTGTTTTGATGTTTGACGTAATCAAAGACACAACTTCCAGTTCAATTGTCAACGATCGTGTGTAGTAATACAACCCAACTGAATGGGTTGGGGTCGAGTCCCAAGGGAGTGATTAGTAATCGAGAATCAAATAGAAAAGTAAAATTATGTTCTAATCAATCATATCTATAAATATTAACGATTAAAAACATATTAAATCTAAAGGTGACACAAATGTCAATTATCAAAGAGGGTTTGTATTCAACTAAGTAACAAAAATAGCAAAATGAAGATACAAAATAGGGAGATGGGATTCATGGGATGTGATAGAAATATGGGATAAAATAAACAATTGGGTAAATGCTATTGATAGTAAATCGCTAAGTATTTGTAACTAAGCTAGACTTTAGTGGGGTAAATTTTTACTCGAACAACTTACCCCGAATCAACTCAGTTTCTCTCGAACACTGAGTTGCAGCAATTAAGCAGAGCCTTCGCCTTAGCCCATTCACTCTCTCGAGTTGAATGTGTGGGAGAAGGTCTAGGATATACACTCTTGAGCTGAACCCAAAACGACCCAATAACCACCGGCTATCGATTTAGTAGTCTTGGTTTTAAAACCTCTCTCTCGAGCAAGCCAAAAACACAAAGATAAAATCATATTTGCAACAAAAATTTGATTAAGTTCAAACACAACTACTATACGAAATTACATTTAAGAAGAAATAGACTATCAATGAGCAATACCCAGCAGTAAATTTAACCCATATTCACAAAATCACACCCCAAGAATTGGGGTCTTAGCTAGATATGATAAAGATATAGAAATTGATACCAAAAAATGTTTCCATCAAATGGGTATGATCGAAAATGTCTTTAAACACGTCTAAGATTAAGATTCTTTGATGCCCACTTCCAATCTCTTGGAGATGAAAACCTTCAAAACCTTCTAGCTCAAGAAAAATGTCTCCCAAAAACTCTAAGAACTAAAACTGAAATATTCTAAAAATCAGTAATAATTCGCTACAACTTAATTTATCGATAATAAACTAACAATTCAAACAAGTATGTATAGTGTTTGAAAATTTGTGCTGCGAAGGACCACTCGGCACAGGTAGTGGGGATCGCCGATGCACTCGGCGATCAGCCCTTTGGTCTTGTTCATCGCCTTTCAATTCTTGCCTTTAGCATCTTCGTGTTTTGAATCATTGGGCGATATGGTGTTGCTTCGCCGATCTGTTCGGCGACACGCCGACTGCTCCCTTTCATCGCCAACTTGATCTTTTTCTTAAAGGCTCAGCACACTAGAACTTCGGGAGAGTTTAAGGCCATTCGGCGACTCGCCAAATGCATTAGGCGATCCTCAGGCCTTCATTTCTTTGTCTTTTCAGCCGTCTTGTTCCTTTTTGCCAAGTAGTGTCCATGCTTTGCCTTAAACTCCAAATACCTTAAACTTAAGGATTTACATTAGTTATTGAGACAAAATATGCATTTGAGGACACTAAATCTATCAAAATAAAGCCCGAAATGAGTCCAATTTGTCGACTCATCAACACCCCTAACTTAAACTTTTGCTTGTCCTCAAGTAAAACTCAAGTTCAGCAGTTCAAAAAGGATGTCTCAAACAGTGCTACATTAGACTCAATCATGAATGCACACACAAGACTCAACTTACTCATGCAATGATCAATTGTGTACTCAAAGACTAAAGTTGTGACACCATTATCAAAGAATCTCAAGCTCACTATACTTGCTTACAATGCAAGCTCAAGCTCAACAAAGGAAATCAAATGCCCTCGCACAAATAATGATTTCATGTTCACACACAATGGTTTAATCATTTAAAGTTCTAGAATCAAATGCCTCACAAAGAAGAACACTATGCATGTTTTCACCCACATGTTTGCTCGTATTTTCCAATTGACAATTGTTTCAGCTCACTCAAGATCAAAAAAGTCTTTCCAAGTCTTGTAATGGGACTGAGTGCAAAGGTATGGTCATTTAGGCTCAGTGACTTTCACCCTCATGAAATATGGTGCTCACAACACTTCCTTCTCTTTTCCTTATCAAATTCATTAGTACTCACAAGTTATCCCATTATTCACTTTCCATGGTTTGCTGGAGACCCCATTTCTTTTTGCATTTTCATACTTTATTCCACAATTTCTTTCATTTTCTTTTTCCTTCTTTTCTTCTTTTTCATCTTTTTTTTGTATGGAGGGGTTCCCTTTTTATTAACACATGGATAGAAGGGAATTTTCTTGCACTTGTTGACTTGCCTTCTCTCTTCACCACACCCCCAACTTAGGCTTTTGGCCTAAGTTGGCTATTCAATCAACCGCAAATCAAGAGGATTAGAGGTAGTGGATTAAGAAAGGTCATGTTTTCATTAAGTTTCTTCCAAAGAAGGATAAGGCTCAAGTGGTGTTCAAAAGAGATTCACACACGCTCACAAGGTAGGCCACAAAAGAGGTATATGTCAAATTGTTTCACACTCTTCAAAATTGCATATGATCATATCAAGAGATAGCCTTACTTCGTCAATCATACCAACGGGGCAAATTCTAGGTGTTATCATGCATGGTTCAAGTAAGCTCATCACACAAGGCATTGACACCAAAGTCAAAAAGGACTCCACACTTTCGCTAGTGTGCAACGTTCATCACAAGCAAATCGATTTGATACTTGGCTAGTCACGACGAGATGCAAAGAGTTCACATATTATCTATGTAACTTCACTTGGTCTCATTGTAGCTGCACATTCATGTTTGTTCGATTATGAGCACTATTTGAGTCGTCGATATTGATCAAAATTGAAAATAAATTTTTTTAGAGAATAGCCACATTCCAGTACATACAAGAGTGGGCAAAAATTT
The DNA here is from genome assembly GCF_019186545.1 of Solanum stenotomum. NCBI lineage: Eukaryota > Viridiplantae > Streptophyta > Magnoliopsida > Solanales > Solanaceae > Solanum > Solanum stenotomum. The sequence goes on along the minus strand of NC_064286.1, from coordinate 28,321,164 downwards.
TTGGAAGGGTCAAAATCTTTTATAATTAAAGCAAAAGGAGCCACAAGCTCAAACATCAACAAAAAGTAGTATATAAAACAATTTTTCTAAGCATAATGACCCAAATATATAAACAAAACTAATATGCACAAAGGTGGGCCTCACCCCAGCACAAGCAAAAAATCATTTGTCCTCAAATGCAAATGAAAATATTCGAAAATAAAATAAAGTAAGACAGAGAGGGAGGTAAAGAGGGGATCCTGTCCACACAGTCGCTCCATCTGTCTGGGAATCAGTACCCAATGCATCTGTCTGGTCTGAGGTCTCAGTACTCGGAGTCACCTCAGCAGGAACAGTAGTAGCACTAGGATCAGCCAAAGAGGTCTCGATAAGCGATGTCTAATTCATCGACTGCATACTCTTACCTGCAAGATCTGGAAAGTTTCTATATATGCTCTCTCCTTCATCTGTATTTGTTCCTCGTCAGTCTCAGCATCTAGCTCATTCATTGTAGTCTCATCACTGTGTACATCATCTGTGGTAGCCGGAGAAATCTCAGGAGCATCTTCATCAACAATATCCTTTAGTAGTGAAGTGAAGTCGGTAGACTTCAGATAGTCTACGTTCTTCCACAAGTCTGCTACTTTGGCTTGCAAAGCCCTAACCTCTGAGACCTCTCCCTGTCTGCTCTCACAAGTTGTGACTCTTGTAGCCAAATCATCAACATAAGCCCGAAGGTGGGTTAGTGCAGCCAAAATAGCACTCTCAATCATCGTTGGGATTGATCTCTCCAATTGAGTCCCTCTCATATCAGCTGAATAGGCCAGATTTCCTATTTTCAGGATCATCGCCTGACTAATCTTCACTGGCTGGGATGAGGTGGAGGTGCTCAAAATTTGTGAATAAGCGGGCGGGGTAGAAGTACCTGAAGGCCCAGAGGCCGGGGTAGGCGAAGATGCCTCTGCAGATAAAGAATCAACATCAACCTCTAGAGAAGTATCTATCGGAGCTTCTCTCCTCCCATCAGCCTCCTCTCGTGTGTACTCGGCCTCAACACGCTAGATGCCAATGGAGGAAAAAGGGGTAACCTCAATATCTCTTGCAGCATATCAAGGTACTTCTACACACCAACACAACTCAGTGATCAGGACCGGGAATGGCAGAGAAGTTTACCTCTTATTGGCTCTCATGGCCATCTCTTGTGAAATAAGAAGCCCTAGGTCGATGCGCCAGTTGGATAAAATGGACCCCAGGCATGCCACCTTAGAATGGCGGATGACAGATTCGTTTTGGATGACATAATGGTGCTGCTAATAAAGCCAAACCAAAATCGGGCAACAATACTCAAATCTCTCTTCTCAATAGGAGGGCCTGCCTCGATCCACCTCGGGGTGGTATCAAAAATCAAAGGTGTCAGCCACCCCTTCAAATCATCCAAGGATTGAGCAACAGGCAATCCATAATAAAGGTGTGTAGAGTGAAGATCTCTACCCATTACAATGTTAATGTACTCACTAACACACCCGGGCTCCTTGCCTCGGACCATGACCGCTTTAACCAGTCCGAACTCACTAGCCTTCTTCTTACTCTTGGGAACCAGATCACCATAAGTTGTGTAAAACTCACAGACCTAGGAGGAAATATAGAGGCCTTGAGGTTGGGTGAACAACTCGAATCTGTGGAAGTGGAGGGTCTCCCTCACATCTGAATACTTCCCCTAACCTTCTATCGAAAATAACTTCTCTTCGAGGATAGTTTGTAAACCATCTCCTTTCAATCTGTTCAGAAGCTTGGGAGGGGGGACGACAAGAAGTACAGGGGTTACAGGGGTGCCTAAGCTGGCACTTATTCTATTTTAGAAGGAGTGGCAGTTGAGGGAACTCTGGTGGATATGGGTTGAGATCTAGCTCGGAGCTCATTCCTTTGGAAATTCAAAGGCTGCTCATCTTCAGGTTCAAAAAGATCAGCCCGGGTGTCAATAGCCACTCTCTTAGATGTGTGCTTCTTCCTTTTGCCTTTGTCTCCCAGTGGGAGTTCTTACCTTCTCTTCTTTGGAGGATTTGATCCCCCTTCGTTTATAGTAATGCCCCGTGCTTTTTTTCTGGTGTGGTCTATCCAAATTTGTTCGCACCATATCTTGAAAACATTAGAGAAAAATTAGTAAATATTCATATCAAAGCATAGAAAAGTAACTGCAGACAGACTCGTCGATCAAGTCGGTGAGTCGCCAAATCTCTTTGGCGAGCTAAATCAGGCATGCCGAAGGGATTACCTCAAAATTCTCAGCAAGTTGGCGATGGAAGGTCCCTTTTGGCTAGCAAGGGCCAACTCGCCGAAAGGTCCAGTGCAAAAGAGTTTAGGGGTGCAGACAAGGGGGGATAAAGAAGACTTTTGGCGAGTCACCGAGTGCTTTCGGTGACCTCAGTCTTCTTGCCGAAAGTTACAAAATAACTCATCAAATAAAGCATGAAATTAAAGGCGAGATGGGGACATTAGGCGAATCGCCGAGTGGTTCGGCGAGCTCGACCCAGCTTGCCAAACGGCCCAACGTGCCTAGTTTCAATCAAACTTCTCGAATTAAACTGTTCAACCCCCGAAAACAAAATCAAAGCATGCACTAGTTAAATTAAGTTCAGACCCATAACACCCATCAACCCGGGATACTCAGACTTTTCTCAATTTTGCCAAATTTGGCCATTTGATGACTTTTGCCCTTAAGAATGGTGTCACCCACTCTATCATTGTGAAGATGGCGGGCCTCCGCTTTTCTTTTCATTAATGAAACCCGCCAGTTATTATTATTATGAACTCAAATAAAAGGACGAAAAAAAATTATTTAGAAGGCTTGTTCAAAAGCAATTTACGCCATTTAGCACAAATACAGGCTACTCAGACTTCACCCAACCAATCTAACCAACATGCAAGCATACCCCCACAAAATTTAACTCATTTTAAGGCACAAATTTACAAGCATTCGATGATCAAATAATACGGGCAAGATTATAAAATTATAATTGACATTCAAACATTCTAATCCTATCAGAGAGGCCCAGCACACATCACTAAGATAAGATCATTTCAAATGAGTACAAATTCAATAAAAAGAAACTCGGGGTTTGGAAAACGAACCTTTTATGTTGGTTAAAGTACTTTGTAGTGCTAGGCCGCAATGTAATCAAAAGTTTGAGCACCAATCAACAACCAAAATACTTATGGAGTGCAAAAATATTGAAAATAATAACTAGGTGTGAGTTTGGGAAGTTTGAAAACGAGGGAAATGAAGATTTTGAAACTTTGAAACCATTAGCCTTTAATAAACCATCCAGTTCTTCGCCCACTCGGTGACGCTAGTCGCGCTCGCCGACCCACTCGGCGACAAGCTGAGTGTTCACTTACCTCATCGAGTTTTTTAGGGCCTCCAGTTAATGTGGAGATCCAAACGGCGGTCTATGTCGGGTTCGCCAACCTGGTAGGCGACTCGCCAATATTTACCTGGGATCGACAAGTTTTACAGACTCCATTTTGAAGATGTCTTGAGTCAAATGGCGGTTTAGATCGGGCACGCTGACCTATTCGGCGATTCGCCGACTGGACTTTGTAGCTCGCCAACTTGCAATTTTCAAACACTCTCCACATTTTAACCTACAAAATCAACACACTATTATTTCTAAAACAAGCAATAAAGGGTTTTGGGTTGCCTCCCAAACAGCGCCTTAGTTAACGTCATGGAACGATGCAAGTCACCATTCAAACCTCATTCTCGGGGTTAGCCATAGACTCACTAGGTAACCCCTTTTTATGTTGTGAGTAGAGACATGACAGCACTAGGCCTATTTGGCCATCTTGTAGCTGAATGATCATGGAATGGGAGGTCGTCATTTGATTCAGCATTTCGACATTCTCTTTTATCTCATTCAACACTCTATCTTGTTCCTCGATTTTATGTAGAATGAGTGAGAGGACCTCTCCATTTTGTCCACCCTCGTGTTGCTTCATCTTTTTACACTTGCGATGAGGGAGGTACTTGCTCTTCTTCTTAAACCTTACTTCCAACTTCATTACCTTCTTGGATAGATCATCTAGCTGAATCAACAATGCAGCCCATTCTTGGTCCTTTTCTGCTTCCTTGTTGGCCTTAATCATGCCATCAAGGAGTTGGGCTACCACTTCATAGGGTTTTTGTGTCAAACAACCTGTAGAGAGTTAATCAGCAATGCTTCTATTTTTGGGACCAAGCCCCCGATAGAAGCATTCCAACAGCAATTTATCAGGCATCCCATGAGTTGGGTACTGTTGTAGTAATGCCTTGAACCTACGCCATATCTCATGGATAGTTTCACCCCCCCTTCCCCCGCTTGTTTGAACGTTAGGAGGTTGTCCCTAAAATTCAATAATTTCAAATATGGGTGATCTGTTTGATACCCAGAATCACCATTCACACTCATCTTTCCTATTGCAATACACAAACAAGCAAAACACAACTAAAACTAAAAAATAAGTAACTATCACTATAATTAACAAGAACAAAAATACTACTAAACTACAAATTCTCAACTAACACCACTCCCCAGCAGCGGCGCCAATTTGATGTTTGACGTAATCAAAGACACAACTTCCAGTTCTAGTGTCAACGATCCTGTGTAGTAATATAACCCAATAGAATGGGTTAGGGTCGAGTCCCAAGGGAGTGGTTAGTAATCGAGAATCAAATAGAAAAGTAAAATAATTTTCTAATATACCATCGCCATAAATATTAACGAAAAAAATATACTAAATCTAAAGGTGACACGAATGTCAATTATCAATGGGGTGTTTGTATTCAACTAAGAAACAAAAACAGCAAAATGAAGATGCGAAATAGGGAGACGGGATTCTTGGGATATGATAGGAATACGGGATGAAATAAATAATTGGGTAAATGCTACTGATAGTAAATCGTTGACTATTTATAACTAAGCAAGACTTTAGTGGGGGTAAATTTTCTCTCAAACAACTTACCCCGAATCAACTCAATTTCTCTCGAACACCGAGTTGCAGCAATTAAGCACAGCCTTCATCTTAGCCCATTCACTCTATCAAGCTGAATGTGTGGGAGAAGGTCTAGGATTCACTCTCTTGAGTTGAACCCACAATGACTCAATAACCACCGGCTATCAATTTAGTAGTCTTGGTTTTAAAACTTCTCTCTAGAGCAAGACAAAAACACGAAGATAAAATCGTATTTGCAACTACAATTTCATTTAGTTCAAACACAACTACTAAATAAAATCACATTTAAACAGCAAATAGTCTATCAATGAGCAATACCCAACAGTAAACTTAACCCATATTCACAAAATCACATGCCAAGAATTGGGTTTTAGCTAGACATGATAAAGAGATAGAAATCGATACCAAAAAGTGTTTCCATCAAATGGGTACGATCGAAAATATCTTTAAACGCGTATAAGATGAAGATTCTTTGATGCCCACATCTAATCTCTTGGACCTTCAAAACATTCAAGCTCAAGAACATTGTCTCCTAAAAACTCTAAGAATTAAACCTGGAATACTCTAAAAATCAATATTAATTCGCTACAACTTAATTTCTAGATACTAAACTAATAATTCAAACAAGTATTTATAGTGTTTGAAAATTTGTGCTTCGAAGGACCACTCGGCACAATTAGTTGGGATCGCCGATGCACTTGGGGATCCGCCTTTTGGTTTGGTTCATCGCCTTTCAGCTCTTGCCTTCAGCATCTTCGCGTTTTGGATCATTGGGTGATATGGTGTTGTTTCGCAGATCTGTTCGGCGACGTGCCGACTGCTCTCTTTCATCACCAACTTGATATTTTACTTCAGGGCTCAACACACTAGAACTTTAGGTGAGGTGAATGCCATTCGGCGACTCACCTAATGCACTAGGCGATCCTCAGGCCTTCATTTCTTCGTCTTTTCAGCCATCTTGTTTCTTTTTGCCAAGTAGTGTCAATGCTTTGCCTCAAACTCCAAATACCTGAAACTTAGGGATTTACATCAGTTATTGAGACGAAATATGCATTTCAGGACACTAAATCTATAAAGCCTGAAATGAGGCCAAATTCTGGACTCATCATGTATTACTACAAAAACAATGGTGTCAGTGAGCCACTTAACAGGAGCAAAGTACACAAATATTTAATTGTGCAGAAAAATTTCAGAATTTTTGTTGTTTTAAAATGAGAGGAAATTCGTCTATTTATAGACAATAAAGGGTAGTGTCAACAAATGTTTATTGTGTCATATATGAAAGGTCACAACTCTTTGAAAAAGTTACAACCCTTCGAAAAGGTCACAATCTTTCATAAAAATAACAGCTTTTCATAAAAGTCACAACTTTTCATGAAAGAGGAAGGCTAGTTTTAAAAATAAATAAATTAAAAGGGAACCATGGTCTGTGGTGGTGCCACGTATGCAGGCATACAGTTCTCTTTATATATATATATATAATTGTATTTCTTTTATCTTTTTTATTTATGTTTTTCTTCTTCCTTTATTTTTAAAGTTCACCTCCATAATTTATATGTATTGAACTTCTACTCTTAATTATATCATTAATTCTATTACTTTTAAGTGTTCATATTCATAACCTCCAACTATTATATCATAAAATTTAATATATCTCTATATAATATAAATGTATTTCTTTTAGCTTTTTATTTGTGTTTTTCTTTCTTTATTTATTTTAAAAGTTTCACCTCCATAATTTTATATATTGAATTTCTACTCTTAATAATATCATTTATTCCAAGACTTTTAAGTATTCGTATTAATAACCCCCAACTATTAAATCATAAAATTTAATATACTCCATGATATTCCTCCTTTGTTGTCAATACACATTCAAACGTTTTGTTGTTTCATGAAATATCAACTCAATATTATTATTTATATTTCATTGTTCTTTGTATTATTCTATTATCAGATTCATTCTTTAACTAAACATGATGAAGAAGACTCTTGAATATTGATTGATTTTTCAAAGAGGTTGTCGAACAAGAACTAAAACAAATAGGCATTGATTTTGCATGGTTATTTTTATCTATCTTCTTATAATAATTCCTAAGGAAGATGTGTTTGTTTGTGTTTTCTCCATATAACTTTCTTAGTTTGAATTTTTATATTTTTTTATTATTGCAAGTCTGTATTTTTGTTTAGAGGCAAATTAGTTATTGTAACTATGTGTGTAATAATATACACTAACTACTAACCAAGGTTCAACAATACTATTGTACAGAGAACTATTTATGTTTTCTTTAAAGATTCCTTCATTTTTATTTATATAAATTCAGAATTTGTTATTTCATGAAACCCCTACTCAAGATTTGGAATAGTATTTCCTTTGTATTATTATTGTTGTATGCGACTAAAGTTTCGTTATCGAAATATAGCAAAAAAGAAAGCAAAATAGCAAGCAAACAATAGTATTTGTATTTGAATTTGTGCGAAGGTTACAATCTTTATGAAAACTTTAAGAAAAGAGATGCAATCCCTTGATTATTCTCTCTATGATTGTTCTTGATTTGATGAAGTACTTGCGGCTCAACACTTGGAGCGAAGACTTCATTATATATGGAAGACTTGCATATATCCCCTACGGAGCAAGAATTCTCTATGTATTTATGTATGTTCTTCTAGCCTATGAAGACCCCTTTATATAGGCCAAGCTACCGTTTTAGAGGTATTTTTGTCCAAGTAATTTTAGAGGATCTTGAGCATGAATATCATGAATTGAGCTCGTCTTGTAAACTTAATTGACGGGCCCAAATGTAATTTGGATTTTATTTAACACATAAAATTTTGACTTACAATATTGATTCGACTTTATTGATAAATAATTTGACTTTGTCAACATATCATGAATTTAATATTTAATCTAAATTTAATATGGATTTATCCGTAAAATTTCACCGTCAATAAATTTCCCCTGCTTCGAGGCTTGTTGGGGTGCTCAATTTTTCAAACTTGTAATGACAAGACTTAAAGTATTTGTGAAGCAAAAAAAAAATCACGTAATTGATCTTTGGTGAAACATTTGAAAACTTCATAAGAAATGTCAATGCCAACATGTTCAAGTTATCCGAATCAACATATACTGGAGTCTTCCGGACAGCTTTCTCAAATTTGTAAGTGATTATTTGACTTTCGGTCATTTACCAACCCATTTTAAATTTGAAGTGTTTCCAGCTCATGAAGACTTATCACATGGTATTTCTTGGTAGCTTATTTTTTTAATTCAGGTCATCAACTGCAAAATAGCTATCAATTTGATGAGCAAGGATTGCGTCTACAAGCTTGATTTAGTGATACGGATCTTTTGCTTTGATGTTTGCGGTAATCAATGACACAACTTCCAATTCAAGTGTCTACGATCGTAGAATAGCATAATAACCCAACCAAGGGTTGGGGTGGTCCCAAGAGAGTGGTTTTGAGAATTTACAGAAAAATAATTTTTAGTTCAAACTAGTCGTAGCTAAAGACGTTAACGAGTAAAAACATAGTAATAAAAAGGGGTGACACAAACTGTCAAATATCAAATGGGGGTTTTGTCGCAAATAGATAAAAATTGTAAATTAACAATGGAATCTAAGCAATGAGAGGGGGATTCTTGGGATGTGACCGGAATACTAGTTAATCTAAAGTATTGGGTACATGCATTTGATAGAAAATCTATAGAGTAATAGTGACTAGGGTAAGCTTTATGTGGAAATAAGTTCTCTCTCGAGCAACTTACCCCGTTTCAAATGGGTTCCTCTCGGATACCCACTTGCCGCATGAAGGCCAGCCTACACCTTACCCCACTCACTCTCTCGAGCTGAGTGTTAGGATATGGGACTAGGGCTCACCCTCTCGGGGTGAACTTCATGTCGACCCACTCCTTAGGCCATCAATTTAGTGGTCTTAGTTTTACGACCTCTCTCTCGAGCAAGCCAAAAACACTTAAACAAACTTGTATTTGCAACCACAAATTCATTAGATTCATACACAACCACTATAAGAAATTACAATTAAGCTACAAATAAATTATAAGCAAGCATGACCCAACAAATATCTTAACCCATATTCGCTAAATTCATACCCCAAGAATTGGGATTTTTAGCCACACATCAAGAGATAGAAATTTATACGTAAATGAGTTTTCATTCAAATGGGTATGAAGATTTAAATCTTGTTACAGGACAAGAATGAAGAATCTACGAGATCCAACTCCAAATTTTGAAGATGAAAACCTTTTTCTCCTTTAAGTCTCCAAACCCTCTCACTTAGAGCAACAAGTAGTATTCTATTGTGAAAATTAAAATAAATGTTCGACTGCTAAAAATTAATAAAGAGTTAAGTATTTCTAGACTTCAGAAATTAGTGATGGCGGATCATTCGGCGAGGTTAGTCGAAATCGCTGATTAACTTGGCGATTCGCCCTTTGGTGTAGTTCGTCGCCGTCTTGCACTAGCCTTCAGCATCGTCGTGCTCTGTGTCGTTGGGCGACATAGTACTGCTTCATGAAACTATTCGGCGACACGTCGACTACTCCTTTCATCGCCTTTTTGATCCTGCTCCTTTAGGGCTTCGCGTATTGGAACAAAGGGCGAAGTTCGAACATTCGGTGAATGGCCAAGCGTACTTGGCGATGCTTAGGTTTTAGCTTCTTCGTTCTTTTTAGCATTTTTATTCTTTTTTGCGCCTAAGTGTCCATGCTTTCACCAAAACTTGAAATACCTGAAACTTGAAGGTTTTTTATCAGATATTGAGATAAAATAAGCATCCGGGGACACAATTTCTATTAAAATATAGCCCTAAATGTGTCCAATTTGTGGACTCATAAACACCCTCAACTTAAACTTTTGTTTGTCCTCAAGTAAAACTCAAGTTCAGCAGTTCAAATAGGATGTCTCAAATAGTGCTACACAAGTCTCAATAATGAATGCACACAACAAGACTCAATTTACTTATGCAGGAATCAATTGTGTACTCAAAGATTCAAGTTGTGACACACCATTACCAAAGATTCTTATGCTCGCCAATACTTGCTACTTGTGCAAGTTCCAGCTCAACAAAAAGTATCTAAATGCCTTCATAGAAAAAATGATTTCATATTCACATACAGAGGTTAATCAATTCAAGATTAGGAATCAAGTGCAACGCTCACACTCAAAAAGAGGAACACAATGCATGTTTTCACCCATAGATTTGCCCTTATTTTCCAATCGACTTTTGATACGGCTTACTCAAGATCAAAAAGGTCTTTCTTAGGCTTGCAATGGGGATGAGTGCAAAGGTATGGTCATTTAGGATCAGTGACTTTTTCCTCGAGAAATGTGGTAGTCTCACGGCATCCCCTTCATTTTCTTTATCAATTCTTTTTATAGTGCTTATAAGTCACCTTTTTAATCACCTCCACGGATTGCTTGGAAACCCTATTTCTTTTGTACTTTGTTCCACAATTTTTTATTTTTTATTTTAGGGGTTCCATTATTATGCAACACCATGGGTTAAGGGAGACTTTTCTTGCACTTCTTGACTTTTCCTTTTCCTTTTCACCACACCCCCAACTTAGTCTTTTGGCCTTAGTTGGCTATTCACTAAACCACAAATCAAGAGATTTATAGGTAGTGGGTCAAGTAAGGTCTAGGCTGCATCAAGGTTCTTCCAAAAAAAGGTAAGACTCAAAGGGTAATCAAGAGAGTTTCACACGCTCACGAGTAGGCCACAAAAGAGGTATTTGTCAAATTTGGCTCACACTCTTCAAAAGTTGCTAAGATCATTTCAAGAGCACAATTTACTAAATCAATCAAACTAATAGGGCAAATTCTAGGTTTATTCATGCAAGGTTCAAAGTAAGCTCATCACACAAGGCATCGACACTTAAGTCAAACTAGACCACACACTTTCGCTAGTGTGCAACGGTCATGACAAGAGAATCAATTTGATAAATGGCTAATCACAACGAGATGCAAAGAGTTCACATATTGTCTATGCAACTTCATTTGGCCTCATTGTAGCCGTACATTCATGTTCGTTTGATTGTAAGCACTATTTAAGTCATCGGTATTGATCGAAATTAAGACTCCATTTTTTGCAAAAGAACAGCCATATTCAACTCACAAGGGGTGGAAAAAATGTGCGAAAAATTCAAAAAAAAATGGAAGGGTCAAAATTATTTGCAATAAGAAAATAAAAGGAGTCTCAAGCTCAAACATCCACAGAAAAATAGATAAACATAATTTTGACATAGAACAGCCCAAACATATACACAGAACACAACTATCAGCACAAAAGGTGTGGGCCTCACCCCACCACAAATAAAAATCATTTGTCCTCAAATGCAAATAAAAGTAGCCAACAGTTAAAGTAAAGAAAGAACAGAGAAAAAGGTAAAGAGGGGATCATGTCTACACGCTTGCTTCATCTGTCGGGGCACTGTTTCTTGATATATTAGCCTGAAATTCAACAATGGTTCCTGAATTTTCATTTTGGTTCTCATTGTGTTCATTTGCCTTAACTTCTGGAGTGATGTTAGCAGCACCCATTCTATCCACGTCATGGCTCACAAAAAAAATTATAGTCGTGTAGACTCCATGTTTCCACGAAGGAATGGTGGGATCAATGGGGACCCTTTAGCTAGAGCTTGCTTTCTTACTTTCTCTTCTTTCTTTTGCCAGTTCTGCTATCTTCTTGTCTCTTTTAAAATCTCGTGCTCTTACATGTCGAGGTGGCATGTCTCTCCCTGTGACCTTTGTTCTAGCCATTTCTGTAGAAGACTTCAAGACAAAGTTAGACAGGTGCAGGGGAGTACTGGGTGTAAAATCGCTTTTCCAAGCTAGTTGGCAAAGTGCTTATCTAGCTAGGCTATTTGCTGAAAATGATGTACGAATGGTATAAGGGTGCAGACAAAAGGGTCGTTCGGCGAGTCGCCGAGTGCGACTTGCGATTTAGGCTGATCGCCTAACGACACAGATCACTCGATACTTACAGCATCTAGTTAATGGCGAAATGATAACATTAGGCAAATCGCTAAATAATTCGACACGTTTTGTCCATTTTGCCGAACAGCTAAACGTGTCTATTTTCAACCCATTTCTCTCAATGTTTACCCCGCAGCCCAAATAATGCAATTTAGGCTTAAATAAAACAATTTCAACGAAGACCCATAGAAGTTTCATAGTTTCCCCCGCGTAAAAACTCAACTCAAAGCACAGTTGAATGGGAATCCCTCAAATCGCACAACAGTTACTGAATTATAATCAATAATACATGCAATCCAGTAGTTCAGAGACTCAGCAGCGATTTTACACTGTCAATCCTTATGCAAATGAGTACAATGTTAATATCTTAAATGTTGGGTTCGAGTTACCAACCTGATGCCGAATAGATACTAATAAAGTGCTAGACAGCAATGCAATCCAACTCCGAGCACAATTCAACAGCTAAAGTACTTTAAAAGTACAAGAAAAAAAGGGTAGAGTGCAAGTGTGAGTTTGATAGGATGAAGAAGTGAGAGAAAATGAATGAAATAGAACTTTTAAACATGTGGCTTGCAAAAACCGTCCAGTTTCCGCCCATTCAGCGACATCAGTCAAGTTCGCCCATTCACTCGGCGAAGCGCCAAGTGTCCAGTTTCGTCACTAACTGTGATAGGATATGATGCTCGTGTAAGGATTCCAATCGATGGTCTACATCGAGATTGCTGACATGGTCGACAACGCGCCACTAATTTTCTACAGACCATCGAGTTTTACAAGATCCAGCTGACAGTGCCTTGAGTCAGACGGTGGAAAGAGTCGTATTCGCCGATCTTGTCGGTGATCCACCAACTGGACCTATTTCTTGCCTCCATATACTATTTCAGTCACCTCCCTTACTTTATCCTGTATAAACAACACACCATTATTCTACTAGTAATTAGGAAATACTTAAAGGGTTTTGGGTTACCTCCCAAACAGCGCCTTAGTTAACGTCGTGGCACGATGCAAGTCCACCTTCAAACCTCATTCTTGGGGTTAGCCATAGTATCACTAGTCAAACCCCCTTGTTGTCTTGATTGAGATGAGACAAGATATGACCTATTTGGGTCTCTAAATGCATGTTTGAAACTGAATGAGAGATGACAGTCTGGTTGGGGGTAGACACGTCTTCTTTCATGCCTTTCAGCATTTTGTCTGACCCTTCAACTTTGTTTAGGATACGCGATAGCATATCCTCGGACCTACCACCTTCTGAATCATTCGGCTTCTAACGTTCGTGGGGAGGCACATATCTATCTTTCTCCCCATCCTTCCAATTTGGATTACGGTCCCTCCATTCACGATCTCGATCCTTCCAAGCTTCGTCTCTAACCCATTCTTGGTTACCACCCTGCCTTGGGTAGTTTGAACGATAGCCCCCACCTTGATTAGCTAGAAAATTTACTTCCTCGTCATACATGGCTTCAAACTTCATTTCTTCGGGATTCGTACCCCGACTCCCACAGCATTGACACTACGAGCACCAGCCCCATGACATTTTTGAATAAAATGTCAAGATGCATCATGATCTTGGCCATGTTTTGGTCTCTCTCATTGTCCTTTTCAATTTGCTCCTTAGATAGTTGAAATGTGACCTGTGAGACCTGGTCTTCGCGGGTGTACCACGCCTTGTTGATGGTTGTTATTCCATCGAGAAGTTGATCTGCTACTGTATATGGTTGCTGCATTAATCCTCCGGGCGAGTGTTGGTCAGTTACACCTTTGTTTACCAAATCTAGACTTCGAAACAAGTATTGAAGGACCACATTATCGGGTAGACCATGGGTTGGGCATTGTAGCACCAATTTCTTAAACCTGAGCCAAGTTACGTGCAGAGGCTCTCCATTTAGACGCTTAAATCTTTGTATGCTATCTCGAATAGTCATCATCTTCGAGGGAGAGAAAAATCGCATATTAAATGCAGTGATCAACTTTTCCCATGAAGTGATCGAGTTATGTGGCAACTCATCTAGCCACTTGCACGCCTCCCCCATCAACGAAAAAGGGAATAGCCTTAATCGAACCAACTCCTGAGAGATGTTTTTGAATGAGAATGGTCCACACACATCTACGAAGTTTTGAAGGTGCTAATGTGGGTCCTCTTGAGCTAATCCACTAAAGAGTCCCTTTAGTTGCAAGAGTTGCAACATGGTGCTCATTATGTGGAACACCACATTTCCCTCTGCTGGAGGTAGACGAATGGCTCGAACACCTCCCATGAGATGTGGATCATTGACGTTGTGCTCTTGGACATCGTTGACGTTTCCGATATCGTCTTGGTGGCCCACCTACCTACCGTTACTACCGTTAACACTTATGCTTTCTGAAATATTTACAAAATCAACAGAACAAAACTAAAAATTAAATTAATAAACAACAACTAAGAAAAACAAAAATTCTACTACTCTAAAAATTCTCAAATAGCACCACTCCCCAGCAGCAACGCCATTTTGATGTTTGATGTAATCAATGACACAACTTCCAATTCAAGTGTCTAAGATCGTGAAATACTGTAATAACCCAACCAAGGGCTGGGGTCGTCCCAAGAGAGTGGTTTTGAGAATTTATAGAAAAATAAAATTTAGTTCTAACTAGTCGTACCTAAAGACGTTAACGACTAAAAACATAGTAAATAAAAGGGGGTGACACAAACTATCAAATATCAAATGGGGGTTTTGTCGCAAATAGATAAAAACAGTAAATTAACAATGGAATCTAAGCAATGAGAGGGGGATTCTTGGGATGTGACCGGAATACAGGTTAATCTAAAGTATTGGGTACATGTTTTTGATAGAAAAATTATATTGTAATAGTGATTAGGCTAAGCTTTATGTGGAAATAAGTTCTCTCTCGAGCAACTTACCCCGTTTCAAATGGGTTCCTCTCGGACACCCACTTGCCGCATGAAGGCCATCCTTCGTCTTACCCCACTCACTCTCTCAAGCTGAGTGTTAGGATATGGGACTAGGACTCACCCTCTCGGGGTGAACCTCATGTCGACCCACTCCTTAGGCCATCAATTTAGTGGTCTTAGTTTTATGACCTCTTTCTTGAGCAAGCCAAAAACACATAAATAAACTTGTAGTTGCAACTACAAATTCATTAGATTCATACACAACCACTAAACGAAATCACAATTAAACTACAAATAAACTATAAACAAGCATTACCCAATAAATATCTTAACCCATATTTGCTAAATCACACCCCAAGAATTGAGGGTTTTAGCCACACATCAAGAGATAGAAATTTATACCTAAATGTGTTTTCATTTAAATGGGTATGAAGATTTAAGTCTTGTTACAGGCCAAGAATGAAGAATCTAAGATACCCAACTCCAAATCTTGAAGATAAAAACCCTCTTCTCCTTCAAGTCTCCAAAACCCTCTCACTTAGAGAAAAAAGTATTATTCTATTATAAAAATTAAAATAAATGTTCGACTGCTAAAAATTAATAAAGAGTTTAGTATTTATAGACTTCAAAAATTAGTGTTGGCAGATCGTTCGGCAAAGTTAGTCGAAATCGCTGATTAACTAGGCGATTCCCCCTTTGGTGTAGTTCGTTGCCGTGCACTAGCCTTCAGCATTGTCGTGATCTGTGTCATTGGGCGACATAGTACTACTTCGCGGAACTATTCGGCGATATTCCAACTACTCCTTTCATTCACCTTTTTGATCCTCCTCGTTCAAGGCTTCGCGTACTGGAACAAAGGGCGAAGTGCGTCCCTTCGGCGAATCGCCAAGCATTCTTGGTGATGCTCAAGTTTCATCTTCTTCATTCTTTTTAGCCTTTTTGTTCATTTTTGCACCTAAGTGTCCATGCTTCCACCAAAACTTGAAATACCTGAAACTCAAAGGTTTTTTATCAGATATTGAGATAAAATAAGCATTAGAGGAAACAATTTCTATCAAAATATAGCCCTAAATGAGTCCAATTTGTGGACTCATCATGCTTTTGGCTAAATTTTTGGCATTGCTTTCCTTAGGGTTGAACGCCCTTCCAGTAGTTTCTCCTCCAATTTCGCTCGACTACTTGAAAATGTAAGGACTTTAAATTCTCATTACGTGAGTCTAAACCTCATTCGAAGGCCTTCTCACGCGTATGTTGAGAACTTTTCAAAATTTTCAATAGTTGATTACGAGGAAAGCTTCCCCCAATAGTTTACGGAAGCATATGTGTAACTTGAAGTAACTTTTTTTGTCAAACATTTCCATATTCGCATATTGTTTGTGAAACTTGAGGTTACTTTAATAGTTTTCATACTTTTGTTTGAACTTGCAGGCAAAAACGTGTTGGTCACCCTTTTTTACAAGTCTTTCCATGGTTTCATAATTTTGTGCAACTTGAAGTAAACGTGTTGAAGCCCTTCCTATATTTCCATGTTGGTTTCCGGGGAAACTTTACACTTTATTTACTCAATTTTTAGGATTTTTCCATGTTTTGATCCAATGAAATTTCCATAACTTTGTTTCTATTAAAACTTATTATAATTTGATTCCTATGAAAACTTACCATAATTTGGTTCCTAGGAAAACTTACCATAATTTCCATAATTTGTAGGAATCAACCTTTCCATCATTATAGTATTTCATCATTTTTAAGAATAAAATTGATGTCTCCATATTTTGAAATGTATATATACCCACATTCCCCTGGTGATTGTATATTATTTGTCGCATCATCAAGTTCAATTGGGTCCCTCTCTCTCATGTAAGTCCTTTTTCTAACTTTGATTTTTGCCACTTTTTCTTCAGCTCAACACAACTGTGATAGAAAATTCGTATCTCATTGTAGGAATATCTAGATTGTGATCCGTTTGATTTTTCAGAAGCTAGACTCGTAGAGCTACAATATATCCAAAAATAACGAGCATACAACTCCCGGATTCACTGGGGTGATTTTTTTAAAATCATCTTAAAGTTTTGATGAACTGATTGCACCAGCTTTGTGCGGCTTCACAAAAAAAATCATATCTTGACATAGGAATAACGAAATCACAAGCTGCTTGCGGAGTTGGAAAGTAAAATTGTAGGGCTACATCATATATGAAAATCACGATTAGATTGCATTTGTACTCGTTCAGTTTTCTATTAAAAATCAGCCTCCGACAACCACAAAAATTTGAGGTTACCACCTTTACTTTGGACATGTGCTTACGGATCTAATTTCTTCCTTTTAATAAATTTTGAAGATTTTTGATAGAGAAATACAGAATTGATCCCATACCACGATGCACTTCTACGACCGAGATATGCCACATCCTCTTATTGAAGTAAAGGGTGACCAACAAAATCTGAATGCCAAAGTCCTACTTTTGGAGGATCAGTCATCTCCCTTGTTAGTGGGATTTCTGGTGAATCTCGTCTCCTTAAAGAAAGGTCAAAAATGGGTACCAAGGACGTCATCAGAAACTTCTTGAGCAAGGGTACTCATATGAAAGTTACTTTACTAAAATCTGTAATTCATCATAATTTAGCATCTTCCAAATCTTCTCATCCCGATTGATGTTTTGGCAATTGGAGTGTTCCCTCTTCGAACTTTGGTAATGTCTGCTACACACCTGGTTACTGGGAATGGGTAGAGGATGTGCTGCCTCACCACAAGGAGATTTTGGTGTTCATCAAGGTTTATGATGATGTATATACTTCTTTGTTCACGTACGACAACGGGCTCCATACCTTTTGTGAGCTTTGGCATCCATCCACCAACACGATTTCTACTTTCATTGGAGAGATGTCCATATCACTTTGGGACTTACAAGAAATTGGAGGTTACTTATATGACGAAGTCATTCCCTCAGCGAAAGAATTAACCTAGATTGATACTCAAGGAGAATTTTTTCTCCCAAAAGTTGTCTATATTTATTTCGGCCTTGTATAATTACCGAAAGTTGATCTCCATGATATGTCCATCCATGATTGCGTGAGGCTTTGGTTTATAAGACCTAATAGATATGCCGAGACACCGCAAAAGGTGTCAAAGGTATGAGCCACAAAGCCAAGGTTGAACCATAATCCTTCTGGACATATTGATTTGGACTTCCTACCGCAGACTGACAAGGAGAATACCCCCTTTGTCGAGCTAAATGTGGAAGAATTCCTTAGAGATGAGACTAATTTGGCAGCCTTCTTTACTTGTTTGCTTTGCAAATTCGTGCTTTCAAACAAGAAAGTCAACTATGTGTGTGCTAGTCTTTTTAAAGTTGCGATCTTGATGGCTCATCGAAAGGAAATTTCCCCGGCAGTCCTGGTTCTTGCTAGCATATATCGCCTCTTGAAAGAAATCTCTACTTCTCCAAACTTGAGTGTGTCAAAATATAATTTTCACCATACACTATGTATATATGGTTGGCTTGGGGAATACTTTGGGACTCATCATTCTGCCAATCATTCACATTGATTCATACCCCTATGCAAAATATCTGGTGAGAAAATGACCAAATGTTTCAATTTTACTGACGCCCAAAAGCTATTTCAACACAATGATGCCCGTCGGCCCTCTCATTTAGCAATACTGCAAGGCAGGGATTGATGGCAAACTTTCAAAGTCATGGAGCAAATTTATCATAAGCCTTTGTTCGGGATATGTAACCCTTAGGCATGAATTAAATTTCATCGTGGAGGTCTATAGCCCTAAATTATTTAGTTGGAAATTAAGCTTTTGTCAAGATATTCCTAGATATCTTATGGAGCAACCTTACAATGGTACAATGTTAACATAAATGCAACTTTGGAATTCCTCCTTTCGACTTGATACTTTTTTGAAAGTTATAATTCCAATGTGCCCATTAGAGGGTGACCCTTTAATGACCCGCGAGTATGTGAACTAGTGGCCATCCCATAGGATGAATTCTTCACAAGGAAACCTCCGCTTCATTTTGAAGAAATCGAAGCATGACCATAAATCCATGTCATATAAAGGGGCTTCTAATCAACCAACAGAAAATTCACGTCCTTTTCCGAGTCTTAAGCGAAGTCAAATGATACTCCGCAAGTCGCCAAGACCTTATCCAAGTCCAAAACCTCAAAAGAGGGGGATGTGCCTCCAAATCAAAAGTGAGGCTGCGCCTTACATTAGTCTTAAAGGTTACTTCCACTGCTTTCAAAGTTGGCCATGGTTCTTTCAGTACAAATGAAACTCATGTTTCATCGAACAATGGTAATGACAAAACGTCAAACCTTGAGAAAACTTGTGATGATACTACCCATATGTATGCTTCATCGAATGGTGTTGGGAAAACCAATGCATTTTTTTAGTCCAATAGAGAGTGAAGATCATCATTGGAATCGTCCAAAAAGAAAGACACAAGAGCTAGATGATGTCTCTTGTGGTATCAATATTTTACATACAATTGGCATTAATGGTAACGACTTTGTGGATGAGGACTCAAACTAGGCATCATTGTCTTAATAAGCAAAACAAGTAAGGCCCTCTCCTTTTTTTCATACTATTCTCTTTTCTTCTTTTTTTTCTATCTTTTGAATCTAATGATTTTTTTCTCCCCTTTTTAGTTGGACCTTCAGGAATTATACAACGATGGCCTTGGCAATGATGTGATTGCAGATTTCACTGCAGGTCTGAATGATCTTGTTGTGGCTGCAACAGGTTTCCATTTTTCCCTTAATGACGTGATACTTTCATTGGAAGTAGTTCCACCTAGGAAGTCACCTTCTAATTCTTTGGATGACAACAAGTTGTCCCAACCAAATGGTATCAATGCGACCGAAGTATTCATGAATCAGATTAGGCGTACGAAATCATTCAGGCCTTTTTCATGGCAATTGCGACTTGGTGCTCCTACTTTTGAGCCACAAGAAACTATTTTTTGCGTCAAATCAACCTTTATTTCTGAGATGTGGGGCGTATTGTGTGAATGGCTTACACAATTTTCCTTGGGTTCTTTAGATATCTTTGAAGACTTGGAGTCAAGTATTGCTTCAAATCTTGAGGAGATTAGAAAAATGGACATTATTGATATTTCTGCTTTTGATGATCTTGTCGAGGATTTCTTCAAATCGTACGCAGAATATGATGCTTTGAGATCATCAAAGATGACTAAAGAATCACATGAAAAGTCTGTCTCTAATGCACAACAACGTCTTGATAGTGCAAAGTTGGAATATGAAAAGTTGGATGGATCCATGGGGAAGTTTCAAGTAACTCTAGCAGATGTGGAGAAAAACTTAGAAGTCTTAACATCTTAAGAAAATGAAGATCATCACGCTAATTAATAAATATCAAGAGAATGTCACCATTATAGAGTGTGAGATTTATACCATTGAGGTGAATCATACATTTTCTAATGATGAAGTGGAAAGAATATCCAGACTAGAATGGTCAGTTGAGACAAGTCGCCAAGAAATCATAAGCTTCAAACTTTTTTTTGTAGTCAGGTTTTTATATTTTTCTTAGAATTTTTTTCATCTTTTTATTAAGGTGTAGTGATTTTTTAAGCAATAAATGGTGACTTATATTTCAATAAGAATCTTCTCATCTAGAATTTTGAATTTTGATTATTTGTTTCATTTATATAACCATGAGTCCCCTTTTTAAAAGACGACTAAATCGCAGCCAAAGGTTACCTTCCAAGCTTTGAGCGTTCATAGAAGAAAATTCATTACTCGGAGTAGGAACGTTGAAATAATGAGATTCTTTTTATGTTGGAAATAACTTTGAGAACTTCTATCCATATGAACTCAAGTCCATAGGCTTTATAGATTACTTCATATTTGTCTTCAAAGTCAGCTTAAAATCTGGCGTGCTTGACTCTTTAACTTTGCGCACATATGAAAGAAAAATTGTAACTTGGAGTAGGAATACCGAAATATTGAATTATTTTTTTGTTCGAAAGATAAATTAGAGATTTTTCTTTGATGCCGTCTCAGAATCTGGAGTGCTTGACTCTTGAACTTTCTATAGCATTACACAATCTGGGAGAAAATTCATAACTTTGAGTAGGAGCACCGAAATAATGAGCTTCTTTTTTGTTGGAAGATAACTTCGAGATCTTTAATCTACATAAAAATCACGTCCATAAGCTTTATAGATTTGTACAGTTTTGCCTTCGAAGACAGCATAAAATCTTTCATGCTCAATTTTTCAGCTTTCCGCATCTATGGGAGAAAATTTATAGCTCTCAGTAGGAGCGCCAAAATCGCGAGCTTATTTTTCATCGGAAAGATAACTTCGATATCCACAATCCATATAAAAATCACAGCCATGGGATATATGGTTTTGTACAAATTTTCCTTCGAAGTCGGATCAAAATCTTCCATGCTCAACTTTTTTTTCAGCTTTGGGAGAAAAGTTATAACTCTGAGTAAAAGTGCCAAAATTGCAAGCTTCTTTGTCCATTGGAAAGATGACTGCAAGATCTACAATCCTTATAAAAATCCCATGGGCTTTATGGATTGGTACAGATTTTCTTTCGAAGTTGCCAGAAAATCTTGAACTTGGAGCTTTCAATTCATCGCCTACTCACCCTTGCAGAAATCAGCCTTCGAATGTTGCAACCTGAGCTTGATGGAGGTTAAGACAAGTTGCAACCTTTGACGATTTAGGATTCTAAAATCCATGCTCAAAGGAAGTAACGCTTAGCCTTAACATACCTCAATTATGGGTCTTGCGGTATTAATATGGATTGTACCCCTTCTTTAGAGTATATAATCTACATGAAATTATGTCACACAACCATTACAGATAGAATATTAACACGTCAAGATTAAAGTAGCAATTTGGAGATTACTAGTAGAGTGATTAGCTCGTCATACCCTTTTTAAATGTATGTTTCATTACATTTTCTTCTCCATATTGCAACCCAAAATTAAATGACATAACATACATTTTTACAGCAATTATTACCAAGTGGAGGCCTACGCAATAGTCAACAACAGACAAATAGAGTATGACTGCATAACAATAAAAACTCGGCGTATCGCCAAACCCCTCCTTTCCAACCCCAAAATAACCACAACCAAATCCTAACCATGAGTCTTCAAACCATTAAAGCCAGAAAAAATATGTAATACAGTCCTAAAATTGTGTGACGATCCAGGGGTACACCCTAGATGTAACATGGCGTATAAAACCTTGAAGGACTCCATACAATCCATTTAGCTCTCATAACATAATAAATAAAGCAATAATAGTAAAACAGTAGTCCAAGTCTAAAACATTTTATAAAATGAAAAGCCAAAGTCTAAACTCTTGTCTCATCATAGCCATCTAATACAATAGAATGAAAATAGGCCTAGCCCATACATCATGTCCAAAATATATATACATTAAAGAAACTAAAACAATAAAACTCTGTCCTCAAAGCATGAGGTCTCACCAAAGCTCAAAAATCTCGAACTCAACCACTAGCCACAAAATTGATGACCCTTACTGTCGGACCCTACATTTGGGAAAATGTAGGCAAGAGTATGTGTTAGTACAAAACGATGTACCAAGTATGATAGCCATGCATAAAACATTTAAACCATGATAAAAAGGACATTTCATCTCATGACATGCAATTGACCAAGCTAAAACATGATATAAAAGAGTTATAAAACCAAAGTCATATATCATGGTCAATGCAAGCTAACTTCCTCTTTATAACCTTAGAACTCATATACGATACTTCTTGAAGTAACCATAGTTCATTATTAATGTGGGGAATTATTCTTAACCGATATAGAGACCATGTGAGCTATAACATGATCCCTGGTTTCTCCCACATTGAAAAGGGTTGTCCTACTTACCCAAGTAGAACTAAAAAGTTCTACTTTAAGTGGATCCATGATGAGTCAATAAATTAGACTCATTCAAGGCTATATTTTAATAAAAATTGTGTCCTCAAATACTTATTTTATCTCAATATCTAATGAAAACCCTTAAGTTTCAGGTATTTGAAGTTTTAGGGAAAGCATGGACACTATGTCGCAAAAAGGAATGAAACGGTTGAAAATAACGAAGAAATGAAGGCCTGAGTATCTCTGAGTCCACTTGGCGAGTCGCCGATGGTTCTTACTTCACCTTTTGTTCCAGTGTGCTGAGCCTTGAAGAAAAGGATCAAGTCGGCAGAAAAAGGGAACAGTCGGCGCATCGATGAGTAGTTCCACGAAGCAGTACCAGGCCGCCCAATGACCCAGAGCACGATGAGGCTAAAGGCTGGTGCAAGACGGTGATGAACTATACCAAAGGGTGAATCACCGAGTTGATCGGCGATTCTGACTAACGACGCCGAATGATCCGCTGCAACACAAATCTGTGAAAACTATAAATACTAGTTAGAGTTTTAGTTTTAGTATGGAACAATTATTATAATTTTCACTTAGTGTCAAAAAATTGTAATAGTTTTCATATAGAATAGTACTTTTTGATATTTTTTTCTCTAAGTTTGAGACGGTTTTGAAGACTTGAAGAAGAAGAGGGTTTCATCTCCAAGGATTTGGACTTGGGTCTCTTGGATTCTTCATTCTTGGCATGTAACAAGACTTAAATCTTCATACCCATTTGAATGCAAGCTCATTTAGGTATAAATTTCTATCTCTTGATGTGTGGCTAAAAACCCCAATTCTTGGGGTGTGATTTAGCGAATATGTGTTAAGATAATTGTTGAGTCTTGCTTGTTGATGGTATATTTGTAGTTTAAATGTGATTTCGTTTAGTGGTTGTGGATAAATTTAATGAATTTATAGTTGCAAATACAAGTTTATTTAGGTGTTTTTGGCTTGCGAGAGAGAGAAGTCGTAAAACTAAAACCACTAAATTGACAGCCGGTGTGAGTGGATCGACATAAGGTTCAGCTCAAGAGAGTGAACCCTAGTCCCATGTCCACACACTCCGCTCGAGAGAGTGAGTGGATTAAGGCGTAGGCTGGTCTTCATGCGGTAAGTGGGTGTGCGAGAGGAACGCATTTGAAACGGGGTAAGTTGCTCGAGAGAGAGCTTATCCCCCTTAAAGTTTAGCCTAGTCACAATTATTCTATGAATCTTCTATAGAAAGCATGTACCCAATAATCTAGCTTAACCCGTATTCCCGTCGCATCCCAAGGATCCCCTCTCATTTCTTAGAAATCCTTGTTTATTTTGTTGTTTTTACTTACTAGTGACAAAACCCCACATTGTTAATTGACACTTTTGTGTCCCTCTATAATTTACAATGTTTTTAGTCGTTAATGTCTTTAGCTACGACTAGTTAGAACTAAATTTTATTTTTCTATAAATTCTCAAAACCACTCTCTTGGGACGATCCCAACCCTTGATTGGGTTACTAAACTATTGTACGATTGTAGACACTTGCATCGGAAGTTGTGTCTTGATTACGTAAACATCAAAATGGCGCCGCTGTGGGGGAATGGTGTTGTTTGAGAATTTTTAGATTAGTATATTTTTTGTTCTTCTTAATTGTAGTTTACTTACTTAACTCTTAGTTTTGTCTAGCTTGTTTGTGTGTTGAGACAGGATAATGAGCATACATGATGGAGATGGCGAACCAATGGAGTACCTCCCAATAGAAGTGATGAGGTTCAGGGATCGCATCCTGACCTTCAAGAATCTAGAAGGAGAACTTTTTCATGAGTTGTGGCTAAGGTTTAAAACACTAGTGATACATTACCCAACTCATGACATCCTCGATCTAGTTCTACTGGAATGCCTCTATAGGAGTCTAAATCCCGGCAATAGAGGATTAATCGATCAACTTATCCCAGGTGGCCTTGAGAGATACTCATATGAGACCGCAGCCAAAATTGTTGACCTTGTGGCAAAAACAAACAAGGATATTGAGAAAGACCAGCAATTGATCATTTTGTTGGGTCAGATGGATAACTTGACCCAAAAGGTCGAGGAACTGGAAGTGATGTCGAAAGAGAAGAGCAAATGCATACTACCTACAAAGCAGGGAAGATAAATAGACATTGAAAATAGACGTATTAAGGATATGTTATTAACCATTCTCCAAAAGCTAAATGAGCAACATACACTGTTAGAGGAGATTAGAGAAAATGTAGATATGCTAAATCAGATAAGCAATTCTCACTCTAGATTTATCCATCTAATTGAAACTCTCTTAGGTCATGTGATGCCTCATCTCCATCGGGAACGAAGCAAGGGGTTGCCAAATGATGTTGTGGCTAACCCCAAAACTGAAGCTTAGATGTTAACCCACGTCGTGCCGCGACGTTAACTAAGGTGATGTTTGGGAGGCAACCCAAAACCCTTAACTCCTTTAATTATGTTATTTTTGAAATAAAGGTGTTTTGATTTCGTAGGATTGGGCATGAAAAGTTTGTGAAAAGTAAGGGATGAATTACACAAGTTCAATTGGTGAATCGCCGACTAGATTAGAGACCCCGACAAATACCATCGTTTGGATCCTTACTTTGATTGAGGGTCCTGTAAAACTCGGCAAGGTAGATAAACACTCGGCGGATCACCAAGTGGCAGAGCAAATTCAACTAATGTCGCCGAATGGGTGAGATCTAGATGGTTTTTATAGTCACGGGTCTTGACTTTCAACCTTTTTCATATATTCTCACTCTTGATTTTCGCAAATTTGCACCTACTTAGTATTTTCAGAATTTTCGCACCACGTAAGTATTCTAGTTGCTTTAGTAGTGCTTGGATTTGTACTAACCTGCTGCCTAGCATCACAGTCTTGACTTAATCTGCCTAAAAGGTTGGTTCTCCAAACCCTACATTGAATTGTGATACTTATACTCCCATTGCAAGAAATTTTATCCTATGTCGTGTGTTGTGCCTTTCTGATAGATTTAGACCATTCGGCGAGCTCGCCGAATCACTTGGCGGTTCGCCAAATGATCCCATCCCACCTTTAATTTTAGGCTACTTGTGTAACTTTCGGCCAGAAATCTTTGATCGCCAAAAGCATTCGGTGACTCACCGAAAGTCTCAATGGTCGCCCTTTTTTTCTGCACCCCTGAACCTTTTTGCACTGTATCCTTCGGCGGATAAATTCCTGCTCGCCAAAGCAACTTGGCGACTCGCCGATCTATTCGGCGAGTTTTTCTGCAATTGTGCCCCTCTGAATTTGATTTAGTTGTTTTAACTTCTTCCGAATTCTTCGTAGAAATGGCTAGATCTAAAGTTGCAGGAAGAAACTTGCCACCCCAAAGTAAAACAAAAGGGATTACAATCAACGAGGATGCAGATGCATTCAGAAGCAAGGTTGCTAAACTTTCCACAACTGGTGAAAAAGGCAAGGGCAAACACAAGACTCTTGAATTATCATATGCAAGCACTGATAGTAATGGCTTTTATAGAAATGACCCCAACCAATCTGAAAGTGAAGGTGTGGGTTCTAATGAGAATGATATGTTAGTAGCACATAGGGTTGAGCGGCGAACTAAGAAGTTGAATGATCCATTCAGGGCCAGGACTCCCCAGCCTGCCACTACTACACCTCCAGTTCTAGAGCAGGCAATGGTATTAGCACCTCCAGTACAAGGTCCTCTGCCTAAATCAATGAATCGAGTAAAGGCTGAGGACAATTCTCGAGGAAAAGCGTTTGTCCATAGATGGGGTTATAGACAGGCACCCAAAGATAATGGAGTGTCTGAGATACCATAAGTTCCAAATCTTCACCAAACCCCATGGCCCTTATATTCCAAATTGGGTAAAAGAGTTCTACAGTGCATACAGTGCACTAATACCCCAGCAAAAGTAGCTAGCAGCAGCCTTCAAAGAAGTCGACTATGTGATTGTTAGAGGCAGGAGGGTGAAGTGTGATAGTGAGGAAATCAACGCAGTCTTAGAAATGTCCACGAATATTGGGGATCACTGCCAGTACTTGATTAGAACAAAGAAGCTGGATGAGATGAAAAAGTGGTTAGCCCCACTAATTTCATATGAGACTCCAAAGTGGTCGGCGGAAGGAGTTCCGATTGAAAAGAAAGAATTAAACATAGCCGCAAGGTTCTAGTTCAGTTTTATTAGCAGCACAATTATGTCGTCCCAAAATGAGTCGATCATTCGCCTTGCCAAGGCAGCTTTCCTGGGTTTCGTCATAGAGGAGACTTAGATAAACTTAGGTACAATCATTGCTTCAAAAATACTCATTCGTGCAAGACAGAGCCGAACCTCACTTCCATTCCCAGTCTTGATCATAGATTTATGCAAACGAGCCCGGGTGCCTCGAGATGCCAAAAAGGATGGGGAAGTGATACCCACAGCCTCTACTGATATTCGGAGGATCGAAGTTGAATACCTTAAGGATCAAGAAGAAAGGAAAAAGGCAGCATCGGTGGAGTTAGTAAACACAGAATCATCGCTTGCAGAGGCACCTCTGCCTACAGTAGCCCCTGGGCCTTCAGGTATATCCATTGTCACTATTACTCCCGCTGATACTCCAGGTTCTTCTACTGCCGCACGATGGCCAAGACTCACTACTGTTGTTGTTTCCCGGCTTTCACTCACCCAGGCTTCCCTACTCCGGATGGGACAGCTGGCCCTTTCTACTGATCATCGAACTGCTAGTCTAGAGGCCTCTGTTCTAGGCATGATCCAGGTTGCCCTAACTTATGTTGTGACACCTCTAGGCACTACCATTGATGCCCTAGCGGCCAGGATAGCGGCGTGTGAGCACAACCAAGGGTCCACAAAGGAGGTGACGGCTTCAAAAGTTGTCACTAATGAATTGAGAAAAGATGTAAACCACCTGAAGTTCACCGATGTGTCTATGGTCTTTGGAACAATGGAGATTCCAAACATGCGTGAGATGCCTCAGACCACCACTGGACATGGGGATAGTGTCACGACCCGAGTCTAAGCCCTGGATGCGACACGGCGTATTCGACCCCGAAGGGAGTCTCATACAAGCCTCATAGCATTTCACTGCATTCGATATAGAAATACTGCGGAATAAAAACTCATTTAAATCCAAAATATCAAACTTCATTAAAAGATGAACTTGAAATACAGCGGAATACTAAATCTCACATAGCCAACTTAAACACAGTCTTAAAACATACTACGGACACAGCCCTTTCCAATTCAAAAACAACTACTAAAATGTCTATTACATGAAATAAGGAAACATAAGTCTTGTCCCTGAATCATGACGACATACCAAGTCTTGGAGGAAAGCAATCCAACACTTTAAACTAGCTAGGAGAAATCACTTGCCGGAACCTACACTTGTAGTAAAAACATGAAGAATATGGGTTAGTACACAGAAATGTACTAAGTATGATGACCATGCAAAACATCCTTTAAAAATGGGACATTTTGGTTGGAAACCATGCATTATGCCACTTTTTGAAATATCATGGACAATAGCGTAAAAGACATCATATACAAGCATTAACATCATATAAGTCATAACTTCACACTTAAACAATATCACATGGAAACCATTACCTTTACCTTGGACCTTCACCTCAAGCAACCCTTATGTTATGGCTTGTGCAATGTGTGGATTGCGCCTCATACCACCATCCATACTAGGGCACCATATTAAGGTCACCAAAAGTGAACTCATCATTCCTTTCTTTTCACCTTTGCAAAATATCCATTCACAAGAGACATATCATTTCACAAGGCATGACAAGGGAAAATAACTCATAATATAACCCAAGTATAGCATGCATATCACATTAAGCATTTTAGAGCCAACATTCTTTAATAACTTCATTTAGAACACATTCATGTCATAGTCATTAGGATTTAGAGAAACTCACTATGACCCTCTCAAAGCCTAATCGTGCATTGTATAGGTAGCATCCCATACTATTACCTACACTTCGTAGAACCTATCAAGAACCCACAATGAAATCTCACACGATGGGAAGTAAGCATTTAACTAGCATAGACCATGAGAGCTTGTCACGGAATCCAGTGTCATAAATCCCTTTCTGTAAAGAGGTGGTCTACTTGCCTAAGGAACACCGGTTCATATAGTTTAGGTGGATCCACTAGTTAGACCTAAGCGGGCACCTAGTTTATGGGATAAGTTGGACGATCATTGAAACTCATGCCTAACTTTGGGGGAGTTTCCATCTAACCAAATCCACTCGGTGCTTAGCCTACATTCCCATATAATATTTCATTACCTTGACATTTTCACATATGGGGGGTGCCATTGGCCTACGAACTCCAATTCATTCATTAACACATGAAAGGGTGCCTTAAGCTTACCGATTCAAGGTTCATTTAGGAAAGCTCATTAACTCCACTTGAAAGGGTGCCATTGGCCTACCGGTACAAGTCTCATCATTAACCTTCATGGAAAGGTGCCATAGGCCTACAGATTCCAAAGTTCATTACCCTCATTAATGGAAGGGTGTCGTAAGCCTACCGATCCCAAGGTTTATTATAAGCATGTCTGGAAGGGTGCCACTAGCCTACCGATCCAAGGATTCAACAATCAACAATATCATCATTTATACAAGAAAAGGATGCATAAGCCCTACCAATTCAAGGTATACTTTATATTGAAGAATCCTTCATATTTTATCATCTACATTCATGAGTGTCAAATTGAGAAATAGTCTTTCCATAATAGCACATTTACATTCATACCGTGATCACATTAGCTTCATTGAATTCTCATTCCTACAATGTCATGATAACACTTCAATTTCTTATATTATGCCTTCTAGGACATGGTCATAATGTACATTAAAAGTAAACACCTCCACCTTTCAAGTGGATCAACATCAAGTTAACAATTCTAAATCAACAAGTAGCTTCTCATATCTTTCCTTCAAGGTCATAAACCTCACATACCCATACACCAACAATACACCATAAAATAAGCATAGGTAATGACATACTCCAACAATCTAGAGCCCTTTAAACAAGTTCTATTCATATACATTCATAATCAAGCAACCCACTTCATAAATGCATAAACTAGGAATAGAGAGAAATCATGGGTTCATGGAGTATTTTTATCTTAAAACATCAATACAACAGCAATATAACAATAATATGCCATTAGAAACCTTTTAAAACCATTTGATGAAAGAACCCATGAGATTGAGTAAAACCATAGATTTTCATGAACTTCAAATCTTTGAAAGTTTACTTTGAAATTGACTCTAGGGTGGAAGCTAACCCTAGATGAAGGATCACCTTAGCTTTGCTAATATTTCCCAAGAAATTTGATGAAGAAAGCCTTGAATCCAAAACCCTAGCTCCCACTTCTTCTTCTTCCTTGAGTTAGAGATAAATATAGAGAGAGAGAACTTTGGGATTTGATTTGGGAAAAATGAGAGAATGACTAGTTTAAAAGACTTGAAATCATATATATTTATCATATAAACCATTTAAAATCAACCCCACATAATAAAACATTGAATCGAAATTACCAAAAACCCCCCAATTTGAGGCAGCCCGTTAGGGACCACGCCCAACTAAATGGGTCGTAAGGGGCACCATGGGTCGTGGTGGTGCCCGTGGTCCTTGAGGCAGTGTGCCTCCCATCCTTGCCAAGCCCTCCAAGGCCAAGGCAAGTCCACGAAAGCTCCCACGATCCGCGGTTCACACCACGAGTCTTGGTGAAGCTCGTGGTCATGGGGCAGCACCTAGGCAAAGTTGCCTTGCCTCCCTTGAGCCTAAGTGAACTTCAAGTTCACTTTCACGGAACGTCTAGGGAACCACAGCTCATGGTGGTGCCCGTGAACTTTGGGACAGTAGCTCCCTCAACTTGCAACATCTCCCTCTAAACTAAGGCAATCCCACGAGCCTTCCCACGGCCCATGGTCACGACCACAAGTCGTGAAGTTGCTCATGAAGGGGTGCCTTGGCTTGGCACCAAACTTGAGCATGCTGCCTTGCCATCACGGCTGGCACCATGGCTCGTGGTGGCCACCACGGGTCGTGAAGACCCTCGTGGTCTAGGAAGGCAATAGCTAGGACTAGTTTTAGGTAGCCTAGGTTACCAAGCCATGGCCTACACCCAAAACCCTTAGCCCTTGCCCTTAACTCATGACATTAACCCCACGTTTAGGCTGTAGTTAAACCTATCATTTTTCGAGTCTTTACATTATCCCCCACTTAGAATCATTCATTATCGAATGACACTTTAAACACTTTTAAGGGGAAAATGACTCAAGACTAGAAACCCAACAATCATGACACATCAATACACGGCACAACATCAAAGGAGGAAACATCAACTCCACATCATTAAACTCAAGGAATACAAACTCATTATGCATCACAACATCAACATCTCTCATTTCATTGGAGGAACTACCTTCTTCAAGTCACATCATGCTCAACACAACATCTTTAGGCACATTATGCAATTTTCTCATAAAAGCACATTATGCAACTTCTACATAAAAACACATTTAAGCATGCTCAACATTTAACCTCATGAAGCATATTAGGCAACTCATCATAGATGCATATTAACATGAGGAACACAATTCATAAAGGCTCATTTTCTCATTTACACATAAACTCATCAAAACATGCATAACATAAGGAGACCATGGAAACTCCTTTTCACAAAAGACTCCAAAACATGAAACAAGTTACAAGGAACTCTTGGTCTCAAGCTTGAATAGGAATAGAAGAAAGTGACAAGGATATCAAAACTCACCACAACCTACTATTCATAATATGATCCCCCACTTAGGAGAAAACCCAACTAAGGCAGCCATGAAAAACAACATAGGAACCTCATCAAGAAATTCATGACCATAAGGAACTATCACTTATCAGTGCTTTCATCCGGATTAGCTTATTTGTCCTTGTTAGCTTGGAGAGCATAGAAACAGCCATAATTTGGGGGGATAGGAACCGCACCATCTTTAGAAGCTTGCTTGACCTCCCTTCCTCAATCCGTAAGAGTAGGACAATCTTTCACCTTGTGATCATTCTTCCCACAACCATAGCACCCATTTGTACCGGCTAGGAACTTTCGTAATGCCTCTTGCCACCAGTGGTGCAAGTAGGTTTAGAAAATTGAGATCCACCACCTTTCTCTTGGTTAACCTTAGGAGCACTTGAAGAATCTTGGTTTGGAGCCCTCTTCTTGAACCTAGGTTGACCTTACTCATCGGATCTACCCCTCTTCACATCCCTATTCATCCTCTTAAGTGTAGACTCCTCTATGGATTGAGCATACACTATGATACTAGAAATGTTCATGTCATTATGGAGCATTGACGTATGGCATTCGTCCTTGACTAGGTCGGATACACCGGTCACAAACCTACTCATCTCATCCCTAGGGTTTGACGCCAAAGATAGAGCATACTTAGACAATTGGGTAAACCTCAAAAAGTACTCTTGCACACTCATATTACCTTGCCTAAAGTTGATAAACTCCTCAACCTTACACTCCCTCTTCTCATGGGGAAAGTACCTACCAAGGAAAGCTTCCTTAAATTCCTCCCATTCTATAGGATCCGCTCCCACCAGCCTATTGGCCTTCCATTGAGTGAACCAAACTTGGGCAACATCTTTCAATTGATAGGAGGCAAGCTCCGCCTTTTCTTTTGAAGTCACCCCATAGCACTCACTACCTTATACATTTCATCCAGAAATTTTTGGGGATCCTCTCCCACCTTAGAACCTAGAAACACCGGAGGATTCATCCTCACAAAGTCTCTCAACTTAGAAGCCATAGTACCCTCATTAGCATTCACCCTAGGCCCCACATCTTTTGTCGCTTGAGCAGCCATCGCTCGGGTCAAGATTAAGAAAACCGACCTTATCTCTTCATTTGTCATATTCGGAACTTCTATCGGAACTTGGACATCTTGACGACCTTGGGGAGGAACTCCCTCATTCACATTCTTTTCTCCTACTCTCCTTGCGGGTCTCCATCTTGTATTCATATCTTATTAACACAAGAAAAGGGTTAGGAAAAGAACACTTACAGAACTAAACTCTAAGGTACGACTTCAAGAATATGAAAGAAGTGTAACTTCTAACGTCCTATAGCCTCTCACTCATAGATGTGTCGCGACTCACACCGATGAACAAGACTCTACTAGACGTGGCTCGTGAGACTTTGATCCTAAAATCCATTTTCAAAATCTTGTGCTCTGATACCATGTTTGTCACGACCCGAGTCTAGTCCTCGGATGCAACACGGCGTACTCGACCCCGACGGGAGTCTCATACACGCGTCATAGAATTTCATTGCATTCTATATAGAAATAGTGCGGAATAAAAACTTATTTAGATCCAAAATATCAAAGTTCATTAAAAGAGGAACTTCAAATACAACGGAAGTCTAAATCTCACATGGCCAACTTAGACACAGTCTTAAAACATACTACGGACACAGCCCTTTCCAATTCAAAAACTACTAAAATGTCTATTACGTGAAATAAGGAAACATAAGTCTTATCCCCGAATCATAAGGACATGCCAAGTCTTGGAGGAAAGCAATCAACACTTCCAACTAGCTAGGAGAAATCACTTGCCGGAACCTACACTTGTAGTAAAAACATGAAGAATATGGGTTAGTACACAAAAATGTACTAAGTATGATGACCATGCAAAACATGCTTTAAAAAGGGGACATTTTGGTTGGAAACCATGCATTATGCCACTTTTTGAAATATCATGGACAATAGCATAAAAGACATCATATACAAGCATTAACATCATATAAGTCATAACTTCACACTTAAACAATATCACATGGAAACCATTACCTTTACCTTGGACCTTCATCTCAAGCAACCCTTATGCTATGGCTTGTGCAATGTGTGGATTGCGCCCCATACCACCATCCATACTAGGGCACCATATTAAGGTCACCAAAAGTGAACTCATCATTCCTTTCTTTTCACCTTTGCAAAATATCCATTCACAAGAGACATATCATTTCATAAGGCATGACAAGGGAAAATAACTCATAAAACAACCCAAGTATAGCATGTATATCACATTAAGCATTTTAGAGCCAATATTCTTTAATAACTTCATTTAGAACACATTCATGTCATATTCATTAGGATTTAGAGAAACTCACTATGACCTTCTCGAAGCCTAATCGTGCATTGTATAGGTAGCATCCCATACTACTACCTACACTTCGTAGAACCTATCAAGAACCCACAATTAAATCTCATATGATGGGAAGTAAGCATTTAACTGGCATAGACCATGAGAGCTTGTCACGGAATCCAGTGTCATAAATCCCTATCTGTAAAGAGGTGGTCGGTCTACTTGCCTAAGGAAGATCGGTTCATATAGTATAGGTGGATCCACTAGCTAGACCTAAGTGGGCACCTAGTTTATGGGATAAGTTATATGATCATTGAAACTCATGCCTAACTTTGGGGGAGTTTCCGTCTAACCAAATCCTCTCGATGCTTAGCCTACATTTCCATAGAATTGTTCGTTACCTTAACATCTTCACATATGGGGGGTGCCATTGGCTTACCGACTCCAATTCATTCATTAACACATGAAAGGGTGCCTTAAGCCTACCGATTTAAGGTTCATTTAGGAAAGCTCATTAACTCCTC
Source organism: Solanum stenotomum (assembly GCF_019186545.1). Taxonomy (NCBI): domain Eukaryota; kingdom Viridiplantae; phylum Streptophyta; class Magnoliopsida; order Solanales; family Solanaceae; genus Solanum; species Solanum stenotomum. The sequence continues at coordinate 28,286,714 of NC_064286.1, read as the reverse complement.
TTGAAAGGGTGCCATAGGCCTACCGGTATAATTCTCATCATTAAACTACATGGAAAAGTGCCATAAGCCTACCGATTCCAAGGTTCAATACCCTTATTAATTGAAGGGTGTCGTAAGCTTACCGATCCCAAGGTTTATTATAAGCATGTCTGGAAGGGTGCCACTAGCCTACCGATCCAAAGATTCAACAATCAACAATATAATCATTTATACAAGAAAAGGTTGCATAAGCCCTACCAATTCAAGGTATTCTTTATATTGAAAAATCCTTCATATTCTATCATCAACATTCATGAGTGTCAAATTGAGAAATAGTCTTTCCATAATAGCACATTTACATTCATACCATGATCACATTAGCTTCATTGAATTCTCATTCCTACAATGTAATGATAACACTTCAATTTCTCATATTATTCCTTCTAGGCCATGGTCATAATGTACATAATAAGTAAACACATCCACCTTTCAAGTGGATCAACATCAAGTTAACGATTCTAAATCAACAAGTACCTTCTCATATCGTGCTTTCAAGGCCATAAACCTCACATACCAATACACCAACAATACACCAAAAAATAAGCATGGGTAATGACATACTCCAACAATATAGAGCCCTTTAAACAAGTTCTATTCATATACATTCATAATCAAGCAACCCACTTCATAAATGCATAAACTAGGAATAGAGAGAAATCATGGGTTCATGGAGTATTTTATTTAAATCATCAATACGACAACAATATAACAATAATATGCCATTAGAAACCTTTTAAAATCATTTGATGAAAGAACCCATGAGATTGAGTAAAACCCTAGGGTTTTACGAACTTGAAATCTTTAAAAGATTACTTTGAAATTGACTCTAGGGTGGAAGCTAACCCTAGATGAAGGATCATCATACCTTTGCTAAGATTTTCCAAGAAATTTGATGAAGAAAGCCTTGAATCCAAAACCTAGCTCCCACTTCTTCTTCTTTCTTGAGTTAGGGAGAAATATAGAGAGACTGAACTTTGGGATTTGATTTGGGGGAAATGAGAGAATGACTAGTTTAAAAGACTTAAAACCATATATATTCATCATATAAACCATTTAAAATCAACCCCACATAATAAAACATTAAAATGAAATTACCAAAAACCCCAACTTGAGGCAGCCCGTCAGGGACCACGCCCAACTAAACGAGTCGTGAGGGGTACCACGGGTCGTGGTGGTCCCGTGGTCCCTGAGACAGTGTGCCTCCCATCCTTGCCAAGCCCTCCAACACCAAGGCAAGTCCACGAAAGCTCCCACGATATGTGGTTCACACCATGAGTCGTGGTGAAGTTCGTGGTCATGGGGCAGCACCTAGGCAAAGTTGTCTTGCCTCCTTTGAGCCTAAGTGAACTCCAAGTTCACTTTCACGGACTGTCTAAGGCACCACGGCTCATGGTGGTGCCCGTGAACTTTGGGACACTAGCTCCCTCAGCTTGCAACTTCTTCCTCCAAGCTAAGGCAACCCCATGAGCCTTCCTACGGCCCGTGGTCCTGACCACGAGTTGTGAAATGGCTCGTGAAGGGGTTCCTTAGCTTGGAACCAAACTTGAGCATTCTGCCTTGCCACCACGGGTGCCACGACTCGTGGTCTAGGGAGGCAGTAGCTAAGATTATTTTTAGGTAGCCTAGGTTCCCAAACTATGGCCTACACCCAAAACCATTAGCTCTTAACTTTAACTCATGACATTAGCCCCACATTAAGGCTCTAGTTAAACCTATCATTTTTTGAGTTGTTACAGTAAGAGAGAAGCAGATAGTTGATCCTTAGTCAGTAGTAGAAACTGATGAAGAGTCACTTGAGGAGACTGAGGGAGCTGTAGATGAAGACCTGGCTGAGACGGAAGAAATTATGATAGATGTTGTTGTGCAAGCTTCCTTAGCACCTGTTGCTGGATCCAGTGGAGCTGGTCCTTTTGGGGTCACTTCGGGCACTGAAGCCCAGACAGATGGAGCGACCAATTAGACAGGATCCCCTCTTTACCTCCCTCTCTGTCTTTCTTTATTCTAAATCCTAGATAATCTTATTTGCATTTGAGGACAAATTACTTTTATTTGTGGTGGGGTGAGGCCTACCTTTATGAGCTATTTGATGTTTGTATGTTGTGTATATTTGGGTTGTTCTGTTTAAATTATGTTATTATGCACTGCTTTGTGTGGATTTTTCACACATTTTCGCCACCCGTTATATGCTCTTGAATATGGCTGTTCTTTTGCAAAAATTTGAGTCTTGGTTCCAATCAATATCGATGACTTGAATAGTGCTCTCAATCGAACGAACATGAATGCGCAGCTACGATGAGGCCAGATGAAGTTGCATAGACAATATGTGAACTATTTGCATCTCGTTATGACTAGCCTAGTATCGAATTGAGTCTCTTGTATGATCATTGCACACTAACGAAAGTGTGGAGACTTGTTTAACTTATCGTGTCAATGCCTAGTGTGATGAGCTTTCATGTGAACTATGCATGATAGATCCTAGAATTTACCCCGTTGGTCCGGTCAACTAAGTGATGTTATCTATTGATATGATCTTAGCCAACTTCGAAGAGTGTGAACCAATTTGACATATACCTCTTTTGTGACCTCCCTTGTGAATGTGTGATTCTCTCTTGAACACCCCTTGAGCCTTACCTTTCTTTGGAAGAAACTTGATGAAAACTAAACCTTTCTTAATCCATCACCCATAATCCTCATGAAGTTGTGGTTAGTTTGAATAGCCAACTTAGACCAAAATCCTAAGTTGGGGGTGTGCTGAAAAGATAGGGGTAAGTCAAGAAGTGCAAGGAAAGTCTTCTCTAACCCAAGATTTTGAGAAAAATGGAACCCCTCCATATAAAAAAAAGAGAAAAGAAAAGACAAAAAAGAATAAGAAAAAGAATGAAAAAGAAATGGGGTTTCCTAACAATTCATAGGAAGCGAATAATAGGATGACCTATGATGCACTAATGAAAATGATGAAGGAAAAAGGAAAGGAAGTGTTGAGAGCTCAACATTTCATGAGGATGAAAGTCACTGAGCCTAAATGACCACACCTTTGCACTCAGCCCCATTACAAGCCTTGACAAGACCTTTTTGATCTTGAGTAAGCTAAAACAAGTGTTGATTGGAAAATAGGGGCAAACCTATGGGTGAAAATTATGCATTATGTTCTTTTTTGAGTGTGAGGGTTGCATCTGATTCCAAAACTTTAAACTGTGAAACCATTGTGTGAATATGGAATCATTCTTTGTGTGAGGGCATTTGAACACTATAGTTGAGCTTCAACTTGCATTTGAAGCAAGTATTGTGAGCATGAGATTCGTTGATATTGGTGAGTCATAACTTGAATCTTTGAGTGCACATTTGATCTTTGCATAAGTAAATTGAGTCTTGTTGTGTGCATTCGTGATTGAGTCTTGTGTAGCACTGTTCGAGACACCCTTTTTGAATGGCTGAACTTGAGTTTGCTTGAGGACAAGCAAAAGTTTAAGTTGGAGGTATTGATGAGTCCATAAAGTAGACTCATTCAGGGCTATATTAAATATAAATTGTGTCCTCAAATGCTTATTTTATCACAATATCTGATGAAAACCCTTAAGTTCCAGGTATTTGAAGTTTTAAGGAAAGCATGGACACTATGTCACACAAAGGAATGAAAAGGCAAAAAAGAATGAAGAAATGAAGTTCTGAGGATCGCCGAGTCCACTTGGAGAGTCGCCGAAGGGTCTTACTTCGCCTTTTGTTCCAGTGTACTGAGCCCTGAAGAAAAGGATCAAGTCGGCGAAAAAAGAGAGCAGTCGGCGCATCGCCGAGCAGTTCCATGAAATAGTACAATGCCACCCAATAACCCAGAGCACGACGAGGCTGAAGGCTAGTGCAAGACGGCGATGAGCTACACCAAAGGGAGAATCGCCGAGTTGATCGGCGATTCCGACTAACGACGCCGAATGATCCGCTGTAGCACAAATTTGTGAAAAATATAAATACTAGTTAGAGTTTTAGTTTTAGTGTGGAACAATTATTAGAATTTTCACTTAGAGTCGAACAATTGTGATAGTTTTCATATAGAACAGTACTTTTTGATATTTTTGCACTAAGTTTGATAGGGTTTCGAAGACTTGAAGAAGAAGAGGGTTTCATCTCCAAGGATTTGGACTTGGGTCTCTTGGATTCTTCATTCTTGGCCAATAACAAGACTTAAATCTTCATACCCATTTGTATGCAAGCTCATTTAGGTATAAATGTCTATCTCTTGATGTGTGGCTAAAAACCCCAATTTTTAGGGTGTGATTTAGCGAATATGGGTTAAGATAATTGTTGGGTCTTGCTTGCTGATAGTCTATTCGTAGATTAAATGTGATTTCGTTTTGTGGTTGTGGATGAATTTAATAAATTTGTAGTTGGAAATACAAGTTCATTTATATGTTTTCGGCTTGCGAGAGAGAGAGGTCGTAAAACTAAAACCACTAAATTGATGGCGGTGTGAGTGGGTCGACATGAGGTTCAGCTCAAGAGGGTGAACCCTAGTCCCATGTCCACACACTCCACTCGAGAGAGTGAGTAGGTTAAGGCGTAGGCTGGTCTTCATGCGGCAAGTGGGTATCCGAGAGAAACGCATTTGAAACGGGGTAAGTTGCTCGAGAGAGAGCTTATCCCTCTTAAAGTTTAGCCTAGTCACAATTATTCTATGAATCTTCTATAGAAAGCATGTACCCAATAATCTAGCTTAACCCGTATTCCCTTCACATCCCAAGGATCCCCTCTCATTGCTTAGAAATCCTTGTTTATTTTGTTGTTTTTACTTACTAGTGACAAAACCCCCCTTTGTTAATTGACACTTTTGTGTCCCCCAATAATTTACGATGTTTTTACTCGTTAATGTATTTAGCTACGACTAGTTAGAACTAAATTTTATTTTTCTATAAATTCTCAAAACCACTCTCTTGGGACGATCCCAACCATTGGTTGGGTTACTAAACTATTGTACGATCGTAGACACTTGCATCGGAAGTTGTGTCTTGATTACGTAAACATCAATCCACTAGATAATTTAACCTATGGCAGCACATAGTTAAGGTATAAGGAGATTGCTACTAGAAACCCGGGCTCTTCGACGGGAGAACTTTCATTTCATGAGATTGCTTTGAAAACCCGGCCTCTACTACGGGAGAGCTTCCATCTCACTATTAATATTGACTTGGTGCTAAGCATAAATTCCCATGGAATAGTCATTTCTTATTTGACTTCATTACTCATGAAAAGGTGCCCTTGGACAACCAATCCAAACTAGTTTCATTAAGATAGCACCTTGTCTTTGATTCAATTAGGTGAGAAAACCTTTCAACCTAAGAACCCTTTTCTATATGATAAAACATTTCAAATCATGATAGTTATGTGTTTATGAGAATGTCCTTTCAATAACACAACAACAACATCATCATTGGTACATTACTCTCAAAGAACCCTTAAAACATTTGAACAGATTTCATAAGAAAATGCATAAGTCCATAATTCACCTCTTGAGGTCAAAACTCACATTCAATCATCAATACTTAGAAAACATGGGTTTGATATGGATTTCATCATAAATACATGTAAAGCTTGCAATAGATGCCCAATTTCATAAAACTCTTCCTTGAAGATCAAAATCTCACATCATATGATTCATAGCTTGAAAACATGGGGATTACATGGATTCATGGGGAAATCATCATAAAATCATTGTAATTCATCAATTCATGCATAAGAGATCATAATTCAATCATTTAAATCAACAATTTAAAGAACCCGTGATAATTGAAGAAAACCCTAACATAATTGGGGAATTCTAATATTTGAAATTGACGAATTTAGGAACTTCGTGGATGAAAGTAATCCATAGATGAAAACTATCATACCTCAAAGCCCAAATCTTAACTTCAATGGAGGAATTGAGGCTTGACCTTGATCCCGGCGTGAATCTTTTCTTCTTCTTCTTCTTCTTCTTCTTCAAGTTTCTAGAGAGAAATATTTTGGAGAGGAAGATCTTTGATTTTCTTTTGGGTTTTGGAAATAATGACATGAACGGGTGAGTTTTGGGGTTAAAATGACTTATATAAGGGTCTTAGGCTTAGGCAAAAAGACATGGTATTAATCTAATTAATTCTGAAAAGACCCAATTGACCCTAGCTTACAGTGGTCTGCCTCATGACCACGTGAGATCCCACGAGCCGTGGTCCCTACCACGAGTCGTGATCCCTAGCACGAGCCGTGGTGCCATCCATGGTGTTTGGAACAGTAGCTAGGGTGCCACCCCCCTTAATCTCCAAAAACTAGGTGAAGACCACGACACCTCCCACGGCCGGGTGGCCTTCACGAGCCGTCAAGGCCCTCGTGTGGAGGAAGCTGTTTTGGGGCAGCTTTTGCGTAGCTACTGCCTCACCACCACGAGCCTTGGTCCTCACTACGAACCATGGTGGTGGTCGTGGGAAGGTGGCCAGTGTCTATGGTGAGTGGGCTGCCCTTGCCCTCTTCCTTGGTTCTTTCCCTTTACCTTGGCTCTATCCCTCTCACTTATCCCTAGTTTAGTCTACTAGATTCTGAGGTGTTAGATTATCTCCCCCTTGGGAAAATTCGTCCTCGAATGGAATTTCTAGACACCTTTGGGAAGAAATGACTCAATACTAGCAGCCCATATGCATGCAACTCATTTAAATGCACACAACCAAGGAGGAACTTCATCTCCAAGTTAAACATACTCAATGCATCACAAGGAAGTAGGAACTACATCTACAAACCCATTATGCATGAAATTTCAGAATTTCTCATGTTCAAGGAGGAACTACCTTGTCCAAGATAAAAGCATGCCCAACACAATCTCATGGAGCCTATATGCAATTTACTCTCAAAATGCATATCTAATGCATGTTCATCAACTCATATTCAATGCACAACCACATGAGGAAAACAATCATATAAACTCATTTTCTTTCAGAATACAAGTTTTCATGAACATGCATCACATAAGGAAATCATGGAAACACATAAAACACATGACTCTCAAAACAAAGGAAAAACCAAAAGGAAACTCATTAGCTCAAGCTAGAATAGGAGTAGAAGGAAAAAGATGATGATATCGGGCCATCATATCGGCCTCGACCTCCCAAGTAGCACCCTCAACTAAGTGATTCCTCCACAATAGTTTTACGGAAGCTATTTCATTGTTCCTCAACTTCTAGACTTGCCGGTCTAGAATCTCAACCAGAACATCCTCATAAGAAAGACTTTCATCCACTCCCAACCCTTCTAGGGGCACTATGGAAGTGGGATCTCTGACACACTTCTTAAGCATAGAGATATGAAAACCAGATGCATCGATGCCAACTCACTTGGCAAATCTAACTCATATGCAACCTTGCCAACACGTCTCAAAAGTTGATATAGGCCTACATAACGGGGACTAAGCTTCCCCTTCTTACCAAACCTCATTAGTCCCTTCATGGGTGAAATTTTTCAAGTAAAACCAATCATTAACATCAAACTCTAGATCACTTCTTCTCACATCGGCATACAACTTTTGTCGACTTTGAGTCATTTTCAACTTTTCCCTTATAAGCCGAACTTTCTACATGGCCTCTTGTATCAATTCGGGACCTATTAGGGCAACCTCACCCACCTCAAACCGACCAATAGGAGACCTACACCTCCAACCATATAAGGCCTCAAATGGAGCCATATCGATACTCAAGTGATAGCTATAGTTTTAAGCAAACTCAATCAACGGCCCAATTGCCCTTACATATCAATCACACAAGCCTTTAACATATCTTCTAAAGTTTGGATAGTACGCTCCGCTTGCCCACCGGTTTTTGGATGAAAGGTCGTGCTAAGCTTAACCTTAGTGTCAAGATCCTTTTGGAATGACTTCCAAAATTGTAATGTAAATTGGGTACCGCAATCCAAAATAATGGAGAAAGGCACTCCATGAAACTTTACCATTTCTCTCAAGTACACTTGGCATAGTCTTCCGCTAAATAAGAAACTTTGACGGGAAGGAAATGAGCCAATTTTGTCATCCGATCTTCTATCACCCAAATCAAATCATGTTGTCATCGGGTGTGATGCAAACCAACTATAAAGTTTATGTTCAAATCTTCCCACTTCCAAGTAGGAATGTTAATATCTTGGGACAAACCTTCCGGCTTTTGATGATCAACCTTTACTTGTTGCCAATTTGGACACTTAACCACAAATCCCGCAATATCTTTCTTCATCCCATTCCACCAATAGACCTCTCGTAAATCACGGTACATCTTACTGCCTCCCGGGTGAATAAAATACAGCGAACTATGGGCATCTGTCAAAATACTTTCCCTCAAGTCATCCACATTTGGAACACACAACCGACCTTGGTATCTAAACACGCCATTCCCCCTTGGGAAAAAGCCCCAACGGATTTCTTAAGCACCACTTCTTTCAATTCTACTAAGATTGGATCAAGACCTTGCTTGGCTTTCACATCCGCCACAAAAGACGATTCAGAACCATTATGAATCATAACACCACCTTTGGTGGAGTCCACCTAACCGAGCCAATCTATAAACATCTCGGACCAACTCTTTATTTTCCTCTTAAACATAAGCAACACTACCCATAGATAACCAGTTAAGAGCATCCGCTACAACATTAGCTTTATCGGGGTGATAAAGGACACTCATGTCATAATACTCCAATAACTCAAGCCACCTTCTTTGGTGAAGATTCAAATCCTTTTGATTAAACACATATTGCAAACTCTTGTGGTCGGTAAACATATCTACATGCACTCCATACAAATAGTGTCTCCAAATCTTAAGGGGAAAAATGACCGCCACTAACTCAAGGTCGTGAGTCGGATAATTCTTCTCATGGATTTTATGTTTCCTTAAGGCATAGGCAATAACTTTCCCATTTTGCATAAGCACACATCCTAGCTCAATTCTCGAGGCATCACAATACACCACAAAACCATCCGTTCCTTCCGGTAAGGTCAACACCAAAGTGGAAGTAAGTCTATCTTTCAACTCTTGAAAACTCTTTTCACACTCTTCAGACCACACAAACTTGGCCTTCTTTTGTGTAAAAGTCATCAATTAAGAGGCAATTGATGAGAAATCCTAAACAAACCTTCTATAGTAACTAGCCAAAACCAAGAAACTTCTAATATCTGAGAGAATTATAGGTCTAGGCCAACTCTTGACCACATCCATATTCTTAGGATCTACCTCAATACCCTTACTCGAAACAATATGACCGAGCAAAGCTACGGACCTTAACAAAAATTCATACTTGCTAAACTTTGAAAAAAGTGATTGGTCCTTAAGAACTTGTAACACGATTCTCTTGAACAATATGTTCACCCTCACTCCTTGAGTAGATCAAAATATCATCGATAAACACAATCACAAACGTGTCAAGGTATTTTCTAAACACCCTATTCATCAAGTCCATAACTGCGCCGGAGCATAAGTCAACCCAAACGACATTACTAGAAACTCATAGTGACCATACCGAGTTCAAAAATTCATCTTCAAAATGTCATCACCTTTCACCCTCAATTGGTGATAACTTGACCGGAGATCAATCTTAGAGAAATAACTTGCTCCTTGAAGTTGGGCAAGCAAATCATCTATCATTGGGAGAGGATACTTATTCTTAATGGTCACCTTATTTAACTATCGATAATCAATACACATACAACGAGAACCATTTATCTTTCTAACAAAAAACACTATAGCACCTCATAGAGAGATACTCGGTCGGATGAACCCTTATCCAACAAATCCTTCAATTGTTCTTTCAACTCCTTAAGTTCTACCGGATCCATATGGAAAGAAGGGATAGAAATAGGTTGCGTATCGAAGAGAAGGTCAATACTGAATTCTATTTCCCGCTTGGGAGGAATATCGGGTAGATCATCTAAGAACACTTCCGAAAACTCACTTACAACAGGGATCGACTCAAGAGAAGAAGTTTCGAAATCTACATCCCTAACCCAAACAACATGGTAAATGCAACACTTAAAAATCATTTTTCTAACTTTAAGATAAGAGACAAACTAACCCTTGGGCATAGAATTTCCCCCCTTCCACTCTAGGATAGGCTCATTCGGGAACTGAAACTTGACTACACGAGTTCTACAATCAATAGAAGCATAACAAAAGTGCCAATCCATACCAAGAATAACATCAAATTCTAGCATATCAAGCTCTACCAAGTCAACAAGAGTAACTCTATGGGACAAGGAAACAAGACACTTTCTATAAACCCTCTTAGCCACAATATAATCACCAATAGGAGTAGAGACAGAAAAAGGTTATAACAACACATCTAGGAGTACAACAAACCTCATAGCCACATATGGCGTCACAAAAGACAAGGTAGCACCGGGATCAAGTAAAACATAAACATCAAGTTGGAAAAATTTCAACATACCGGTAACCACATCGGGAGAACCTTCTTGTTCAGCTCCAGTATGAAGTGCATAGAAGCGCGTTTGCTTAGGAACATTGGAACCCAAACCACTAGGAGGAGCTTGCTCGCCCTCTTTTCCTTTAGTCGTAAGCATTAGGCAATCCCTCAATTTGTGACCACTTTTACCACAACCATAACAACCATCCGTGCCGGTTAGGCACTTACCATCGTGTTTCCTTCCAGACTTAGTACAAGTAGACATGGGCAACGAAGATCCACTTCCATTACGTCCTTGAGTCTTATGGTTAGACACCCTATCTTTGTTGAACTTAGGAGGATCATTGGAGGAACCTTGACCGAAAAAACTTTGTCGAAATCTAAGAGGACCTTGTCCATTGGACTTTGCATTAGAGAAATTTCCATCACCAATCCTAGCCCTTTTTACCTCCCTAGAATTTTCCTTAAGTTTTTCCTCCTCAATTTGTTGTGCATGCACCATAAGACGAGAGATGTCCATATCATGAATGAGCATTGTAGTTCGGCACTCCTTAACCACCATTTCAGACACACCCGACACAAACTTACTCATCTTAGCCCTTGAATCGGCAACCATCGTTGGAGCATAATTAGACAATTGTGTGAACCTTGAGCATATTTCGTCACACTCATACTTCATTGTTGAAGTTTAATAAACTCAAGCACCTGGCTTCTCTCAACTCAAGGGGAAAGAACATATCAAGAAACGCGGCCTTAAACTTTTCCCAATCAATAGGACCCGCATCTTCTGGCCTTCCTTCTTTCCATTGGTTATACCATATTTGAGCCACACCTTTATATTGGTAAGCATCCAACTCCGCTTTTTCCACAAGCGTAACACCCATGATCATCAAAACCTTATAGACCTCATCAATAAATTCTTGAGAATCTTTCTCAACTTTCGAACCATGAAACTCCGGTGGGTTTATTATTCTGAAGTCCCTCAATCTTGAAGTTACCGTACCAGCATTTGGATTCACATGAACCACTACCTCCATATTTTCTTGGGACAATACTTGAAAAACAGCCCTAAACTCCGCATTTGACACTTGTTCGGCCAAAGGATCGATCGAAACTTGAGGAGCTTAGGGAGGACCTTCTTGTTCCTAATTCTCCCTCAAATCCTCGTAGCCTACGCTCTTCTAGTAGTCATCCCTGAAGAACATAGGATAACAATTAGGAGAGAGACCTTATAGAGTTAAACTCTATAGCATAACTTAAGAGTAATTAAAGAAGTGGAGCTTCCTAATCATCTTGTAGGCTCTCATTCATAAATGTAGTACGCTTCACACTCATGAACGAGACTCTACTAGACGTGTCTTATGAGACATACTAGGACCATTCTAAACCTTGTGATCTGATGCCAAGTTTGTCACGACCTAGGGGTACAACCTAGATGTAACATGGCGTATAGAACCCCGAAGGACTCCATACAAGCCACTGAGATTTCATACCTTAAGAAATAGAAAAATAAGAGTAAAACAATAGTCCAAGTCCAAAACTTTTTATAAAACGAAAAGCAAAAGTCTAAACTCTAGTCTCATCATAGTCATCTAATACAATAGAATAAAATTGGGCCTAACCCATACATCATGTACAAAAGAGATACATGAAACTCCGTCCTCGAAGCAGGACTCACTGAAGCTCAAAAATCTCAAACTCAACCACTAGCAATGAAACTGATGACCCTGACTGTCGGACCCTACATTTGGGAAAATGTAGGCAAGAGTATGCATTAGCATAAAACAATGTACCAAGTACGATAGCCATGCATAAAACATTTAAACCATGCTAAAAGGGACATTTCATTTCATGACATGCAATTGACCAAGATAAAACATGATATAAAAGAGTTATAGAACATAAGTCATAAATCATGGTCAATGCAAGCCAACTTTATCTTTAAAACCTTTGAACTCATGTACGATACTTCTTGAAGTAACCTTCGTTCATTATTAATGTGGGAAATTATCCTTAACCGACATAGAGACCATGTAAGCTATAACATGATCCCCCAGTGTCTCCCACACCGAAAAGGGTTGTCCTACTTGCCCAAGTAGAACTAAGAACTTCTAGCTTACGTGATTCCGCTAGCTAATCAACCTATGGGTGCACATAGTTAAGGTATAAGGAGATTGCTACTAGAAACACGGCCTCTTCTACGGGAGAGTTTCTATCTCATGAGATTGCTTTGGAAACCCGGCCTCTACTACGGGAGAGCTTCCATCTCACTATTAATATTGACTTGGTGCTAAGCATAAATTCCCATGGAATAGTCATTTCTTATTTGACTTCATTACTCATGAAAAGGTGCCCTTGGACAACCAATCCAAACTAGTTTCATTAAGATAGCTCCTTGTCTTTGATTCAATTAGGTGAGAAAACCTTTCAACCTAAGAACCCTTTTCTATATGATAAAACATTTCACATCATGATAGTTATGTGTTTATGAGAATGTCCTTTCAATAACACAACAACAACACCATCATTGGTACTTTACTCTCAAAGCACCCTTAAAACATTTGCAAAGATTTCATAAGAAAATGCATAAGTCCATAATTCACCTCTTGAGGTCAAAACCCACTTTCAATCATCAATACTTAGAAAACATGGGTTTGATATGGATTTCATCATAAATACACGTAAAGCTTGCAATACATGCCTAATTTCATAAAACTTTTCCTTGAAGATCAAAATCCCACATCATATGATTTTTAACTTGAAAACATGGGGATTACATTGGTTCATAAGGGTAATAATCATAAAATAATTGTTATTCATCAATTCATGCATAAAATATCATAATTCAATCATTTAAATCAATAATTTAGAGAACCCATGATAATTGAAGAAAATCCTAAATTAATTGGGGAATTCAAATCTTTGAAATTAAGAAATTTAGGTACTCCATGGATGAAAGGAATCCATAGATAAAAACTAGCATACCTCAAAGCCCAAAGCTTAACTACAGTAGAGGATTTGAGGCTTGCCCTTGATCCTAGCTTGAATCCATTCTTCTTCTTCTTCTTCAAGTTTCTAAAGAGAGAAATATTTTGGAGAGGAAGATCTTTGATTTACTTTTAGGTTTTGGAAATAATGACTTGAACGGGTGAGTTTTGGGGTTAAAATGACCTATATAGAGGTCCTAAGCTTAGGCAAAACAACATGGTATTAATCTAATTAATTTCGGAAAGACCCAATTACCCCTAGTTTACAAAGGTCTAACTCATGACCACGTGAGGTCTCATGAGTCGTGGTCCCTACCACGAGTCGTAGTGCATGATGAGTCCAAGATTTCAACTTATTTAGGGGTATTGTTTTAATAGTATAAGTGTCCTCAAATGCCTGATTGATGCTCTAAAATGATGTGAAAGTATTGATTTGTAGCATTACAGGCTAAGGAGCAAGGAAAGGACACTACTGGACAAAAAGGAACTAACAAGCTAAAGAAGTGAAAAAAAGTGATCTTGGAGATCGCCAAGACCACTCGGTGAGCCACCGATTGGCTCTTTATCTCACCCAAAGTTTCAACATTCCAGCCTTGGGGAAGAACCAAGTTGGCGACATAAATATGCAGTCGGCGAATCGCCGAATGAATCTGCGATGGTAACTTGGATCGCCCAAAGTTACAGGATCTAGGATGCTGAGGAGCAATGCAAAATGGCGATGGAAGGGGGAAAAGGGCGGATCACCGAACCATTCGGTGAGGCACAACTTATTCTGCCAAATGGACTTTCAGGCCAAATAGTAGGCAACTATAAATTGGAATTCAAAAGGAGAATTGACGAGTTCGGATCGCCAAGTTTGAGAGTTAGAGTTTTCTTTGAGTTTTTTAGTGTTTTTTTGTAAACTTTGGGGATTTCTAAGCTTAATTGGGAGGATTTGGAATTGGGTTTTTGAATTTAACCATTTTGGAATATTGTAAAATCTTGGAGACTATTACCCAACTGATGTCCAATCGAGTTGGTAATTGTTTTTACCTTTTTATGATGTTCAGTTAAAACCCCGATTCTTGGAGTGTGATCAAGTGATTATGGGTTGAATTAGCTTATGAGTATTGTTGTTTACTAACTTAAATGCTTAATTAAAGTGGGTTTAATTGATAGCTATGTTTTAATCTAAGAATTGTAGTTGCAAATGCAATTCTAACTTAAAATTCTGGGCTTTCTTGAAAAAAGAGGTTTTAGAATCAAAGCTTTCAATTGATGATTGTAGTTATTGGGTTGATATGGGTTGAGCTCAAAAGAGTAAATGCTAAACTCAATTCTACCTATCTAGCTCGAGAGAGTAGATAAATTAAGGTGTGGGTTGTATTTGCTAAGCTTCTTGATGTTTGAAAGAAATCTCTTGAATCGTGGTAGTTCTTCTAGAGAAAACTATCTTACTTATAGTCTAGCCTACCGACTGATATTTAGTTATTTGTTAGTAATTTCAATTACCCGTATAGTCAAATTTGCCCAAAATCGATCACATCTCGATAATTCCTCTCTATATTGTTATTTCTCTCATGTTTGATTGTGTTGTAGCTGATAATTGACAATCCAAACCCCCATCTGAAATTCGTTATCACACCATTAGACTTGTTTACATGTGTCCGATAAATTCCATTCCTATAACTGAATAGACCACGTTATAACTTCATAACTGAATTTGAACATGTACCGCTCCATGTGGGTTAGACCCCAACTCTTCGTTGGGTTTTATACTAGTTAACAAACGTCTACACTTACAATTGGATGAGGTGTATTTGAGACGTTAATCAAAATGGCACCGCTACTGGGGAGTGGTGTTGTTTAGAATTCAATTATCGAAGTTGAATTGTGTTCTTTTGTGTTATAGTTGAATCGACTCACTCTGTTGGTTGTGTTTGTTTTTTAACAGAAGATGAAATGAGCGTGAATGGAAGAAATGGTAGCCAAGTTGGCCACCAAGACGATGTTGGGAACTTGAATGACATTAACGATCCTATCCAATTGGGTGGTATCGGGGCCAGACGTCTACCTTCGGCTGAAGGGAATGTTGTTTTTCATGTCACTAGCAGAATGCTTCAACTATTACAAATGAAGGGATTATCTGGAATTTCATCGATGTTTGTGGACAGTTCTCATTCAAGAATATATCTCAAGAATCGGTCCGTCTTCGATTATTTCCATTCTTTTTTATGGGAGAAGCCACAAAGTATTTGGCTGATCTTCCTAGGAATTCCATTACTACTTGGGATGAGCTTACCGTAGCATTTAATGTGAGGTGCTTTCCCCCGTCAAAGATGATGACGTTAAGGGATAGTATTCAAGGGTTCAAACGCTTTGAAGGCAAGCCAATCCACGAGACGTGGTTGAGGTTTCAAAAGCTATACTTCAATGCCCAACTCATGGGCTTCCCCATGATGTCTTGTTGTAATACTTTTACAGGAGTCTTGACTCGGTGGACAAAGGGTTGTTGATCAAGTTGTTCCCGGTGGTATAATGCAACAGCCTTGGGATGTTGCGTCTCAACTCCTTGACCGCATGACCAAGATCAATAGAGCACGGTACACTCGTGCCGACCAAGTGTCTCCTCTCACCTTTAAAATAACAAAAGAGCAGATCGAGAAGGATCAAGAGAAAGACAAAAACATGGCAAAAATGATGACCCAACTGGACATAATGTCAAAAAATGTTATGGGTAGTGGGTTGAAAAGTGTGAATGTTGTAGGTGTTGGGGGATCAAACCCTAATGAGGCACATTTTGAAGCATTTTACAATGAAGAAGTGATCTTTCTTGCAAATCAAGAAGGAGGTTTCATTCAAACTATTAAAGGCCGGGTGGAAATCCGGGTTGGAACAGAGATGATGGAAGGAGAGATCGTGACAAAGAATGGCGTGATTGTAAGGCCACTTGGAAGGAAAAAGAAGGCGCCAAGGACAGATACATCCCACTTCATGAGCGTCAAAATCTTGAAGAACAAAGGGCTGACTCAGATGTCCATATGGAAGACATGCTTTCACTCATTCTCACCAAGGTAGAGGGTTCAGACAAAGTTTTGAAAGAAATGAAAGAAGATATCTCTACACTTAATCAGACGATCACCTCTCATACAGTGTCAATCAAGCAATTGGAAACACAAATGTGTCAAATTTCGTCCCATTGAACCCAAGGCCAAAAGCGAGCCCGCCAAGTGATACCCTACCCGAAGAATGATCCTTGAAAGAGTATCCACTTCTTACCACAACATTAAATATAGCACTTCTTGGAAGGAAACCCAAGGTTTATTGCTTTTATTTCCATTGTTTTAATAATGGGTGTTGAATGTGCAGGTTGAAAAGTTGAAGTTTTGGGAAAAGAGCACTTGGGCGAGCAAAAAGTCCAGTCGACGACTCGCCAAATAGGTCGGCGAGCCCGACTTGGACCGTTGTTTCAACCACCAAAATGACAAGAGGTTCTGTAAAACTCAGTGACACGTCGAGTGGGCCGGCGGACACGACTTACCTCGCCGACGGGCGCGCGAACTGAAATGTTTTAAAGGCCAAACGATTTAAAATTTCAAAATCCTTCATTTTCTCACCTTTTCAACTCATGTACTCTCTCACCGATATTAGATTTTTAGTATTCTTGAATTTTATACCTCATTTCATTTGGAATTTTTGCTCGGGGACGGACTTTGGAATTACTTTGCTTCCTAGTACTTCAAATCTATTTTCGGCATAAAGGTTGGTTTTCTCAATCCTGAGCTTGATTGTTAGTTGAAATCAAATGCAAATCGATGTTTTGTTATTGATATCTGTGGAAAATGTCATATGAATCACCGTGTGATTGTTTGTTTGCCTAATCTTAAATGAAATCGTAATTAATCGACCTTTAATCATGATTCCCATGTCATTGCTTGTTGAAATCGAGTTAAAATTATTGGGTTGCGTTGAATATGTGTTGGGTCTAGCGGGTTGAAGTCTGAGTAGCCCCGAATTGTGTTAAATGGTAATTTTTGCCCGATGATAGAGCGGTTGACATCATTCTTAAGGGCAAAAGACGTCAAATGGCCAATTTTGGCCAAATTGAGGGAAATCTGAGTGCCCCAAAGGCATGGGTAGTATAGGTCTTGCTTTAATTTCATAATGTGACTGTTTAATTTTGATTTAGTGGGCTGCAGACTTGATTTTGAAATACAGGGTGAAAACTGGCACATTTGGCCATTTGGCCATTTATGATCAATCTTATGCAGCACTGTCTGTAGATATCCTTGTTGAACTAATTGATCTTGAGTTTTACTTGAGGACAAGAAAAAGTTTAAGTTAGGGGTGTTGATGAGTCCAAGATTTCAACTCATTTTAGGCTTTGTTTTGATAGTATAAGTGTCCACAAATGCCTAATTTATGCTCTAAAATGATGTTAAAGTATAGATTTGCAGCATTACAGGCTAAGGAGCAAGACAAGGACACTACTGGGCAAAAAGGACCTAACAAGCTGAAGAAGTGAAGAAAATCGATCCTGGTGATCGCCAAGACAACTCGGCGAGCCGCTGAGTGGCTCATTAGCTTGCCCAAAGTTCCATCATCCCAACCCTGGGGAAGAACCAAGTTGGCGACAGAAAATGGGCAGTCGACGAATCACTGAATGAATCAGTGATAGCAACTTTAATCGCCTAAAGTTACAGGACCTGAGAGGCTGAGGACCAATGCAAAATGGCGATGGAAGGGAGCAAAGGGTGGATCATCGAACCATTCGGCGTGGCGTGACTTATTCCACCAAATGGACTTTCAGGCCAAAAAGTGGGCAACTGTAAATTGGAATTCAAAAGAAGAATTGAGGAGTTCGGATCCCCAAGTCTGAGAGTGAGAGTTTTCTTTGAGTTTTTCAGTGCTTATTGTAAACTTTGCGGATTTCTAAGCTTAATTGTAACGATTTGGAATTGCGTTTTTGAATTTAACCATATTGGAACATTGTAAAGGCTTGGATACTATTACCCAGTTGATGGCCAATCAAGTTGGTAATTGTTTTTACCTTTTTATGATGTTTAGCTAAAACCCCAATTCTTGGGGTGTGATCATGTGATTATGGATTGAATTAGCTTATGGATATTGTTATTTACAAACTTAAATGCTTAATTGAAGTGGGTTTAATTGTGTCACGACCCAAGCCTAGGGCCTAGACGTGACATGGCGAATGAGGAACCCGAAGGAACCCCAAACAAGCCTCTCAAACTTGTCATCACACTTCATCGGTCGCGGAAGCACATTCAATCATTAATTAACGGGAAATAGGGACTAAGGGCAAACCATTTCAAAATGACATCATAGAACAAGAGTCAAGCTCATTTACAAAATTCTTGTCCAACGCACACCTCTACATACATAGATAGGACGGGGGCCATGACATACTACCGGCTCCCCTCATAGTCAAAATACAATTGCAAGCTAAAGTCTCAAAACATAGGAGTAGGAAACATAACATAGCCCTCGAATCATTGAGGACTCACCAACAAACTCGGATAAGCACCGTACTAGCCACGTGAATGGAGAGAAGGATCAAGAGTAGCTCCGGTCCCTACATGGTGACATCATGTAGGCAAAATATGCGTTAGTACTTGGAATGTACTAAGTATGCGGGGTGCAACACAACAATAGACAAGGACACAATCGAAATACAAGAAATAGTTTCATAGGCATTATGAATAACAATATGAGGATGCATGATCAAAGTGAAGTCAAAACATGTTTAAGTAAATCTATACTAATAGTAGATATCATATGTGTATGCATGATCCAACCAATCTATAACCCCAACTTAGGATGGGGGATGCCGTTCACACCCGGACACCCTGGTGGCAAGGTATAAACCCCTCACATGGTTGATGTTGGTCACACCCCAAGCATCCTAGGTGGTGAGATATAAACCTCTCACATGGTTGATGTTGGTCACACCCCAAGCATCCTAGGTGGTGAGATATAAACCTCTCACATGGTTGATGTTGGTCACACCCCAAGCATCCTAGGTGGTGAGATATAAACCTCTCACATGGTTGTTGTTGGTCACACCCCAAGCATCCTAGGTGGTGAGATATAAACCTCTCACATGGTTGTCCGGTTCTTTTCCCCCGGACCGGGCATGGTCATGCAACACTTTATATAGGAAATTCCCATTAGGCTCTAATGCAATCTCACGTATGGAATGAACATATACACAAGCTTAGTTTGTCATCAACACATCTCTGGATTGCCATACATCTCATAACTCAAGCTTTAAAGCATCGATTCATCAATTCTCCATAGTTGGACATTTTGTCAAACACCTTGAAGGCATGTAATGGAATCAAAGAGCATGGAAAATAGGGTAGTAATTATGCAGCCAAACCAGTGAACAACCTACAACAACACCTTTTAACACCCACAATACCACATGAAAATCTCCACATCCATTCCAAATTTAGATTCAAGTTCTAGAGTCACAACATGCTCAAAACAATCACTTTTCATGTTTAAAATTCAATGTGCAGGAAATTATTACAAAGAACAAGACTAATTTATGAATCTTAACTTAAACCATGAATTAGTGAGTAGAATAGAGTCTAGGCACTATGGGTGGAAGGACCCATGAGTTCAACACCACATACCTTGAGTTCTTATGAAGGTCTTGAGAGTGTCTTCAATGGAAGCTTGGAACTTGGAGCAAGAGTCTCTTCAATCTTGAGGAAGGTTTTGGATTAGGGTTCTTGAGAGAACTTGAGAGAAAATGTGTCTAAGTATGGGAGAGGTGTTTTGGGAAATGTTTTAGAGATGGGAATTGAACTAATGGTATATAGGAAATAACATATGCCCTTTGGAAAAATGGTCCAACACTTAGAAAAAAAAATGAGGCGGGTGAACAGTAAAAACGCTCACTGGAAATTGCATTTCCTGCCGGACAGATTTTACGAAAATGGGCATAACTTCTTCGTCCGAACTCCGAATGAGGTGAAACGAAGTGCGTTAGGTAGCTAACTCAAAGGGCTTTCCATGGATATGTTATGGGCCACCCAATTATTTGTGTGCTAGGAGATATGACCCTCCAAAGTAGACCCTCGAAAAAGGCTTCACTTGGAAATTTCGGATTTTGATACGGTTGCTCTAAAATTTGGGTTAGACCCATTTCCCACTCAATTTGACCCCCTAAACAAGAATATGAAGTCGGATTTTCGAAAAACGAAACGGATCTTTTTATATACAGCTAAACAAGTTTCCGGTAACTTCCGAAGCACATTTTTAAGAACTTTTTGGGTCATTTCAAATTGATAGTTATGTTTTAATCCAAGAATTGTAGTTGGAAATGCAATTCTAACTTAGAATTCTTGGCTTGCTTGAAAATGAGGTTTTAGAATCAAAGCCTTCAATTGATGATTGTAGTTATTGGGTTGATATGGGTTTAGCTCGAAAGAGTAAATCCTAAACTCAATTCTACCTACCTATCTAGAGAGAGTAGATGAATTAAGGTGTGGATTGTTCTTATTTGCTAAGCTTGTTGATGTTCGAAATAAATTGCTTGAATTGTGGTAGTTGTTCGAGAGAAAACTATCTTACTTATAGTCTAGCCTACCCAATGATATTTAGCTATTTGTTAGTAATTTCAATTACCCGTATAGTGAAATTTTCCCATAATCGATCACATCTCGAGAATTCCTCTCTATATTGTTATTTCTCTCGTGTTTGATTGTGTTGTAGCTGATAATTGACAATCCAAACCATCTGACATTCGTTGTCACACCCTTAGACTTGTTTGCATGTTTTCGATAAATTCTATTCCTATATCCGAATAGACCATGTTATAACTTCATAACTGAATTTGAACACGTACCTCTCCCTGTGGGTTCGACCCCAACTCTTCGTTGGGTTTTATACTAGTTAATGTAGTCTACACCTAGAATTTGATAAGGTGTATTTGAGATGTTAATAAGTGCCCCCGTGGTCTTTGGACCAGTAGCTAGGGTGCCACCTCCTTTAATCCCCAAAAACTAAGTGAAGACCACAACACCTCCCACGGCCGTGGAGGCCTTCAAAAGCCATCAAGGCCTTCGTGTGGAGTAGGTTGTTTTGGGGCAGCCTTGGGGTAGCTACTGCCTCACCACCACAAGCGGTGGTGGTGGTCATGGGAAGGTGGGCAGTGTCTATGGAAGAGTGGGCTGTCGTAGCCCTCTCACTTAGCCCTAGTTTAGTCTACTAGATTCTGAGGTGTTACAAATTGTTCAATACAACCATAATAACTCGAACTCACGGCTTTCGATCACCATCATGTGAGTTCGTCTAACAGTTACGTTTTGAATCATGTATTTTTGTTCATAAGCAATAAGAGGTTCAAAGGGCAGAAATTTAACTTAGACTTGATGAAACTTACAATATTTTATCATATCTCCTCAATAAAAAATAGTATCCTCAAACACAGGACATTGCAAGAAAAAACCATTTGAAAATCGCAATGCAATAATAGAACAAACGTTTTACTTAGTTATCTTACAATTAAATACTCATCTATACTTCTTCTTCTCTTATAGACTCATATCAACAACAACCACACATAAACAAATCATCTCCAAAAATTCCAACAACAACAACATCAGAAAATACTTCAAAACAACCCAACATCACATAACTATCCAAGTACGATTTTTCAGTTGTCTATTTGTGTTCTTGCTTATATAGCATAGATATAACTTGGACTCACTCAATAAAATGAAGGGTTAGAATTATTACATCCAAACAAAAGCAACACCACCTAAAAAACGAGACTCATTCACCATGAAGAATCCTTCAAATCACAACCAACGAGGAGGAAAGAAGTAACACAATCTCTATGAATATTCCTCGGATGAAACCACGTTGAAATCTTATAGATCTTGGCTTGGATAATAGGGGAACCTTTAGAGAGGATTTAGGACTGTTTTCTTCTTATTGGTAGAAAATAAAGTGATAAAATTAAGGGAAATCAAATCTTATAAAGCTAAACTGACATAGGGGCTAGGGGCCCACCTTCATGTGTCTGCTTGTGCAGTCTCACAAAAATTTGAATATCTCTCTATTCTGAAGTCATATTGACAAATGCTATAGTGTGTTACAAAGAAGACTCGTAGACCTTCGATTTGGTATATTGGGGCTCTTCTAAAGCTTTATAGATTGGGAGAAAAGACCTGATATACTTAACCCAAATTTCAGAAAGTTTATCAAAGAACTTACTCTCACTTTTGTCGACTTTTATTTCCTAACGTATTTTACTGAAAAACATAACTTACGATCACTGGATGACTATATCCTTCTTAGCATAAAATACACTCTTAGTCTTACCCCAAAGGTACTGGTTAAGTTAAACCTTCCAAACGGGCGGGGTGTTAGAATAGACATTATTTAACTCGGACTTGTTTAAGGGCATCCTTGACCCATAACGTTAGTCTAATTCTTTGATTTTACCACCCCCTTTGCAACCATATTCTTCTGATGTGATACACCAAGTCATATAAACCTTTTACACTCATGCAATGCTACGCATATTATGCGAAAGAATCATGGGGTCTCACAATAGGCTTGGTGTCGCATTCGCGCAGACTAATCTTCTTGGTCCTTGCAATCGTGGGTGTTGACTTGTGTGATCGCCATTAAGGACCGATGGATCCAATTATCAATTGACCGTTGCAATCGCGATGACTAAGTCTAATGATCACGATGAGTAGTGTGAATGCTAGTTGTATCAGTTTTGGCGAACTCTATAGTTCATTTCTCATTTTTACTTTGTAAGAACAACCCTTAAGAGCTTTGTTTGTAGTGGGAATTTTTGATATTTTCTAGGAATTGTTGGGGGCGCGTTGGGACGTTGTTAGGCTCATTTTTGTTGCATTAAACATGTAAGTTCCAATTGAATTTCCTTTGTTTTAGCTCTTTCTTGGTGAATTCTTGAATTGTGATGCATGAGTTATTTCATGGAATTCTAAATCTTGGATTGTGCTTGCTTTTGGGCCACAAGTTCCTTGAGCTTTTTGGGACCCCTTTAGGGAGTCAATTTCAAGATTCCTTGCACAGGTCCTATAATTTTATTTTGGCTCATTTTTACTTCCATCTAAAATTATTTCAAATTTTGTATCTAACTGATCATACTGATGTTAGGATCATTATTGTGATAGTGTTACATCATTTAGAGGCGGCTTGGAAGGGGAAACCCCAGTTTAAAGATTTTTATAGTGCGTATGATTGTCTTTGAGATAGTCTACAACTTACTATCCTTAGACCTTGTTTGTGATTGTTCTAGCATGCTAATTAGCTAAGTGTGGGGTAGTTTTATAGCATTATTCGATGTTATGTTCCTTACATGTATCATTTTGGACTTTTTCAGTGATTTTTGGTAATTCATGAGACTTTTATGTCTTGTTGATATTTTGTTTGTGCTCGTGAGTTGAAATTAGGCTAGAATGCCCTTAGTGTTTATGGTGAGAAGCCTTAGCCTAGGTTTTGCTAGAGTTGCTTTATAAGTCAATTTTTAGGACTCGTGGGGCTTCGGGGATTGGAATTGGGTTAGATGCAACCCTCTAGGTTAGGTTTTGACCTTCAGTATCCATATTAATATCTATGATTGGATGGTTGTGGTGAGTGGTTACCCTAGACTCGTTTAGGACCTCTTTTCCTTTTAGCGTTATAGCTGACCCGATTAGAGATTTTGGGAGGGGCTAGCAAGTGGTGTAGTTATACTGATGTAAGATTCTGGGATAAGTTAGGGTTTTGTACAAAATATCAGAGGTAAGATTCTAAGAGCTGTTAGATGTTTGTGTGACCATTGTGATGTAAGATTTTGGGGTGATACCGACCTCTCCAATGTAAGATTCCAGGGATTGTTGGGTTCTTATAAGGATTTCTGATGTAAGATTCCGAGAAGGATTAGCTATCCGATGTAAGATTCTAGAATACATTAGGTTATATGAAGACTTTTAGATGTAAGATTTTGAGGAAGGACTAGCTATTCGATGAAAGATTCTGGGAGATGCTACATTCGAGGTGTAGTTGTTCATTTCAAAATTCTTCCTCGTACTATAGCCTTTGAGTGTACCCGTTAGGCTTATGGGGGTTCAGTCGGGTTATTGTATGTATGTTTTATTGATGTTATGCCTTTGTATGTACCTTCTGGGCTTATGGGGTCCAATTATGTTTAGATAGATTTTACTACTTTTAGAATTTGCTATGGTAGATTTACTTCATTGCATATCTACGTATGACTTAGTGTCATCCTATTACCTTGATTTGTTCTCTTCTTATCTTGTTATGCAATTGCAAGATCGGTCGACCTATGATTCCTATTGAGTACTCATTGTTTTGATACTCATACTGCGTTTGGCATCTTTTCCCTGATGCGGACCGAGCTTTAGTTGTCATGGTGATTCTCGTGTTGTTGTTGTTGATATCCCGGAGATCGAGGGTGACCTTATTAGCGATCAGAGTCGACTCATCTCCATATGTATATAGTTTTGGATAGACTTTTGTATTTCGAGACAACTTGTGCATTTGTTGTATATGTCTAGTCTGTACTCTCCTTTTATAGTAGTTTTGCATTGGCATCCACCAAATCTTGGTGGGATATTGTCTTTTTTGGTCCTCATTCGAGTCTATGTTTATATATATTATTTCCTTTTTTCGTTGTTTCCTCTTGAAATATTTTACTGAACTTCTTATAATTCTTCCACCCCCTACGCCTATTATCGTTGGTTTTGGGCAAAGGATTAAGGTTATCTACGGGGAGTTTTAGAAGGTTCCATCATGACCTCGGTTTTGGGCTGACAATTTAGGAAAGAGAAAAAATTGAATTACACAAAGATTTTTTCCAGGTACACAAAAAAAAATTGTACAAAATTTGGAAGAAAATAAAATTACAAGCTCTATTGCGTCAAGTCGTCAATATGAAATTTCACATTGGTAGAAATAATTCATAATTATCGACATGTCATAAAATTATGTTGATGAGAGAAAACATTACAACTTTTATCATATATTTTTCTCTTACCCTTTATTTTAGGATTCCTAATATTTTAAAATATATTTTTCTCTTACCATATATTTTAGGACTCCTTAATTATTAATTTTCCAAATATATTTTATCATATATTTTAGGATTCCTTAATTTTAAAATTTATTTTTCTCTTATCAAATACTTTAGGACTCCTTAATTATTAATTTTTCTAATATATATTACCATATATTTTATGACTCCTTAATTTTAAATTTTATAAAGATGATGAATAATTTAAGAAAAATAGTAAATGATAATTTTATCTATTGAAAGGTCTTATAACGAAGGGTAAAAAGTTCAATCAACATTTCTAAGGACTTTCATATTTTTAATATAATATGGATATAGATAAATTGTGGTCATTTAAAAATCAATAAATACACAATATAGTGTATTAAACTATTCCTATTGAATAAATATCTCTTGAAAATGAAACAGTATTAAGGATATTGAGTATAAGAGTACAATTAGAAAAATCTATTGTTTTTTTATTTTGAATTCTTAAGATAACACTTATTTTGAGACAACTTATTTTTGCTAAAGGAAGACTTAGGGTGTGTTTGGTTCTTATGTTTCATTGCTCTAAATGTTGAAAAATATTTTCTCATTTTCATCTTATCCCACCTTTATAATGTTTTGCTAGGTAACATATAAATATTTTTGGGATAATATTTTCTTGTTTACTTACCAAATACTAGAAAATAAGTAAAAAATACCACTTATTTTTTCAAGATAACAATTTCTAGAAAATATTTTTTCATGGAAAACATTTTCCTTCGTACTAAACACACCCTTATTTTGAGAGGGAGGGACTACTAATTTTAGGGTCAAAATCACTTTCATCCCCCAACTTTGCTTTTAAAATCAANCCCCCCCCCCCCCAACTTTGAACAATAATCGAACTCCCTCCTTTATCCTATGCAACATGTATTTTAACCTTGTTATATCACATATATGTAATTCCTCTTTATATTATATATAATTTATTTATTAACCTAGCTATTTGTAACTTTTTTTTAAAGCTCTCTAACATTATAAGTAGAATTATATTTTTATGAATTTGTTACAAAAATTTAATATTATTTTTATGAGGCGAAATGATCTGATGGACCCTTATACTTGTATGAGTTTGAATTCTGAATATTTCTACTTAATCATTTGTCAACTGAACCCTTAAACTCAATTAAAATAAATTTTTTAAACCCTCTGACCATTGACCGAACTTATGTGGCATTTGTTTTGCTGAGTCACTTATAGAGCGTGATAACACACTTGTGAAAGCGAGTGAATGAATTTACTTGAAAAAATTAAATAAATACTAAAAATAAAAAAGAAGAACACAAAAGTGCCCAACCCCTCCAGTTTATTCTGCTACATCTCCTCCCTATTTCTTCCATTGAACCTCTGTCATCAATAACTGCAGATTTTTTTTCCAGAGTATTGCATAAATAAAACTAAACAACAAGCCTTATTGATTGCTCACAAGTGAATCAAAGATCCTATTGTCTAATATCACTAATTGTCACGACCCGATTTATCAAGTCATGATGGCACCTACTATAACCCACCAGCAGGTAAGCCAACCCGTAACCCGGAACAACAAGTAATGGGTTTGAGGGTAGAAATTAAACAAAAGTAGGCAAATAAAAATATAAACACGTGGAAGCAAACCAAAAACATATATACAAATAAAGATCCCTCCCAAAACCTGGAAGTCACTAGTACAGAGCTACTACAAAATGAGAACAAGTCCCAAAAGTGGACAACAGAGACTGGACTGTCTCGAAAGGAAGAAGACAAGTCCATATATACAGATGGAGACTGAAATAGTACAAAACGCCGTGTGCTCACCCCCGTCTCCAGATAAGTCTACTCCAAGCTCGATCAATGCTGGCTACTAGTGCTTGGACCTGCATCACAAAATAGATGCAGAGCGTAGCATGAGTACCAAAACAACAGGTACCCAGTAGGCATCATAGGCCGACTGAGCAAGATAAGCAAAAGTGAACTGAAATGCAAATAAAGGGTCACATCAAGTGCAAAGAGTAGTAAATGGGGGTATGTACACGAGCGTACAGGCAACAAAGACAAGTAATCTAACTAACTCCGCCGGGCTCCCATAAACCCGACGGGTACGCTCGTGCACAATAAAAGAAACCACCTGCATGGACCCCCATAAGCCCGGCAGATGCAGCGGCAGTTGAAGTAAAATAATGGAGCTAGAAGGTCTATCACAATATTACCAATTTCCGGACTTTTAACTGAACCATTCCCAATCATATTCCAGGATCTCATTACGTCCCGGACTTTAATCGGAATCTCTCCAACCTCCAAAACCTCAACCTACAAATGAGAGTAATCAAGATTAAACTGAAGCTTTAGTGAGAAATTGGGAAGACACCACGTGCAAGCTGGACCATGGACTCGAACCGGGTACTATAGCTAATGAGTCAACCTATATGGGCTGGACCACGGACTCGAACCGGGTGCTGTAGCCAAAGGTGGGGCACGGGTGGGCTGGACCACGGACTCTAACCGGGTACTGTAGCCAAAACCAGATCACAGGTAAGCTGGACCACGGACTCTAACCGGGTACTGTAGCTAAGCTTGGACATAAGTAAGCTGGACCACGGACTCTAACCGGGTACTGTAGCTAATAGAAAAGTAGGGCATTATGGATACAAGGTCATAAGGTGAGTTACCGACTATCAGACTCAAGTCTGCTACATCAGTCTACAAGGAGCTGACCGTCCGAAACGACATCGGAAAAAGTTCTACTGCCCAACGACATCCGAAATCTCACAAGTCTATGGCAACACTAGTCTAAGCCTAGACTAAGGCCAAACATACTTCAAATCAATATTATCATATACACCACAAGGTATGGATGTTCAATAATATCAAGAGACATGCTGTCATAATCCAACATTTTCCCGAAGTAAGGTCTAAGGCAGGGATTATAGAAATTTAGCATGCTCAACACCCGAACCCCTCCATACTCAAGCAAATCAATAAACAAATGCCTAAACATGCTCAATCTCATGAGAGAAAGCCATAGCCTACCTGAAAGCCGACCACGCGTGCTCCAACTCACGGTACCGGATCTTTTCCCCTCCGAACGGTCTCTAAATGTTTCTCCACTAACAAAAATTTAATCACCTCGTCATTACGAATATATTGACACTAAAATTATATTTTTCGGAGACGGACCCAAAATCGGGTCTAAAACGGGATTGTGGGACCCACAATTGGAATCCCGAAAATGAATCCGTGAAAACGTCCCAAATACCTTACTAAACTAATACCCCAAAATTTAGCACAAACAGATGCCTAAAACATCGCAAATCAGCCACAACAATTAACACTAGCAGCCCCTTGATCACCCATTTTTGGAAAAACGACACCCTTCCAACCCAAACAGATTATACCACGATGATCCTTGCGAAAAACTCTACAAGTTAGCCCCAAGAATGACTCAAAACGGACCTAAGATGATCAAGATCTCACATTTCAAAATTCAACAACAATTCATCCGAAAATCACCCTAGCAGTAGCTAAAATCGATTCCTTACCTCAAACGAAGCCTCTCCTCGCGTTTCTGAGATCACCTCTAGATTCCCCATGAAATTCTCTTGAAGTTAGCCTTTTGAATCACCAAAATTGAGCTTAAAATGGAGGAGAAATGTTATGTTGAAGATGTGAAAGAAATAATGGACGAAATTCGTCCTAAAATCTGGAAATTTCCAGATTTCCATCCGCTACCACGTGGCGTCGCGTGGTTCTCCACGTCACCACCGCGTTAAAATTCCAAAACTCTTCAAACTTAAATTTTGATTTTCCGGACTCGTTCGGAGTCGGAAAAATACAAACCATATATGGAATCTGATTGAAAATGATATTTCGGACTCAATGATGAAGGCGGAATTTCCATTTGGAGATCGCTTCGATGAAAAGTGGGTCCCACACCCAGTATCGTTTTGAGCCAGATTCCACAACTGCCATTTAAAGCCTCGGGAAGTGAACAAAGGTTCGTTCTAGACCAAAATCGATATTCCGAAGCTAACCTAGCTGTCAGAATTTTCATCTGAGCACGTCTTCCAAGAAGGTTGACCAAAGTCAACTTTTCAAGTTATATGCTCTCCAAAACAGGGAAACGGGCCTAAAACCCAAACGAACGACCAGGCGACCGAACAGTCAGTGCCAGCAAGTCATAAATGACTTGGGGTCGCTACAGGAATGCTCTATACGAGGGAAAGAATTCTTTAATTTAAAAATGACCTGGAGGGTCATTACACTAATAGCTACTGCAAAAATAGAAGCTAACAATTGGAAGATTTGGCACAAATTTGGTCACTTCATCTTTTTCTTCCTTGAAGCGAACATGACGATTTACACGATGAACAAACTTTCAACATTCATGCTTCTTCTGATTTGTTATAAGCGTTTTAGTCTTCTTTTTTCACATAGAGAAATTCAATTTCAACATCGAAACAAGCTTCACGAATAAAGCACCAGCCTTTCTCTTGTCACTCATTAGCTTATTTGTTAGAGACAAATGTTCAACGAAGAACATCACTAACTGAGGAAGAAGAACGATAGCAAACCTTAAAAATGAAATCAATTCATGTTGATTGTGGTCGAGGGTTGGGGGAAGTGCAGGAAATCTAAGAGAGAAATATCAATTTTTAAATATTTTTGTAATAAAAACTTTTTTTTTTTTTTGCCTTTTATTTAATTTTGGTTAATACTAAAAAATTATTAGGATAATTATGACATGGCATGATTATATGTGACATGGATATGACTTGTCATTTATGTAAAGGAGAGTGAGCTACACACATAGGTGGATGGGTTTAAAAATCTCATTTTAATTGAGTTTAAGAGTTCAGTTGACAAATGATTACGTAGAAGTGTTCAAAATACAAACTCATACAAGTACAAGGGTTCATCAAACCATTTCGCCTTTTTATGACCTCTATTTCAATATTATATGCATTAAGCATTTGTATATGTATGTATGCATATATTTTATTTTCTTTCTCTAATCTCTTACTCCATGCATTTTATATTATTTGACCCTTCTTGATATGACATCCTTTAAAATATTTTTAATTAAGGGTGTATTTTCCTAAACTAACAAAATACACCCTTAATAATGTATTTTGAAACATTATATTTGACTACTACTATTTTATGGAGTTATTTACCAGTAAGGGTAAAAATAAAAAAGTATTAAAATTTCTTTTAATTTCATAAATTGAAGAAATAAATTAAAATAACTATTTTTAGAATGAGGGTCGAGTAAAATAAATGGTTGTTGTATTTCTATTATCTATATAAATAAACAACTTTTGCATTGCATTGCTGGAGTATTACATAAATTATAGTTTAAAATAATATAAAATTTAAATAAATACAATCTTTAAAAATTTGACCTTAATTTAATTAATTATTTTGTATTTCCTGCATCAAAATATATTTGTGTAGTTATTATTCTCTGTTACTTTCACTTGTATAAATAAATATTAGAGTTTTGATTATTATTAAGAAAATTCATTTTCTCATTATGCTAATTTACTACATTAGCACAAAATTAGTATCCCCCTCCCCCCCACCCCTCTTTTTTCATCTAAAAGATGATGTACGAAATATTTGTTACATTATTCAAAAAAAAAAACAAATGAAAATATCACAATTTTTTAAGAAATAAAAAGAAGTTCATGATAAAAGGATATACTCCCTCCGTTCATTTTTGTATGTCACATTTTAAATTTCACTTGCATTAACAAAAGTAAGTTTACAATTCTACCCTTATTTATTATTTTTTTGAAGTAAACTTTTCAATAAATGATAAATAAATCCATCTTTTATTTTTAATTTGTTTGTTGAGATTTCTATTTCTAAATCAGATTTCATAGCAATGCTGAGAGTAATTAATCAATTCATGAAGTAATTATAATGAACATTAATTGCTTATTAGTTTTCCTTGGTTGGTCAAATATCTATATTTAAGACTAATTAACTAACAAGGGTATAATAGAAAAACGTATTGTAATTTATGTATTGATTTTATGAAATGACAAATATTACAGACTAACTATTTATAGTAAGGATGTCATATAAAAAAAAGAACGGAGAAAGTAATAGGTATTTTAAAGATTTAAAGTAAAACCTCTGTAAATTAATACTCGATAAATTATTAATCTCTCTAAAATAATATTTTTCTCCGATCCCGACTTGGGCCAATGGAAAAATCATCAATTTCGATAAGATAATAAGATAATATATTTTCAAAAGACCCCTATATAAATATATGGTCCCATTAATATCATAAATTAACAATTTAAAAAGTACAAATATATCTAAGAGAATTTAGTGAAATATGATTCTATTGTGTTCTGATTTTTCTTAAAATTTAAATCTAGTTGAACCTCATCTCTAACTTTCCTTATTGCATCCAAGAGCTCCGGTGTTGTCTTTTCAAACTGCACCATAAAATTGTGAAGAGTTTTAGATGTGATAAGTGTTTCCATATGCGTAACTGGTTCCAAAGGTATAGTATCATCTTCAACTTCATCATCAACAATATTGCTTTTTTCCGATTGTATCCACAATTTCTTCTAATCTCTGGACCTCTGAACATATATCACTTTCACCCGGATAATCCAACAGGTTATTAACATCCATTTTATTGTGGTAACTGAGATCATTAATCATGACCTCAGGTTCATGAATGACGTTTTCACAAGTAGGTTCATTCAACTTCTCTGAGATTGCTTCCCCCGAACAAATTTTACAGTGTTGAAACCAAATTGTTATTGTCTCTAGCTGAACATTTGTTTTCCAAACAGGGACTGCAAATATGATAGCATTCAAAACAATGATCTTTGATGCATCAGTTTGTCCCACTTCATAGTCTTCTAATATCCTACGATAAAATCTGTTCGATAATACATCTTGAAAGCTCTTATTATCACAACATCACAAGTTTGAAATTAGTAAGATACAATGATTTTGATGTATTCGTTGTACTTTATGTATAATATTTTTTTTTATGTGAAATCAATAAATATGATACATAAATTAGTAAGATACAATGATTTTGATATAATCAAAATTACCCTTCATCAAATCTTAAACCATTCTTTAAATTAATAAATATTCATTTATAGAGGTTTTACTGTAATGGTCCCACCTATATTAAATAATATCTCTATAATGGTGTCACCTATATTAATTTATAGAGGTTTTACTGTAATTAGGATAAAAGGAGATTTTGATTATTGTTCAAAATTAATAATAATTTAATTAAAAACAAAGTTGGGGTTAATAATTTTTATGGAGAGAGATAACACATCATTTAAGAAATGATTCGAAAAGTCCAAATCACTCATTAAATGTTTTTTTTTTTGTTTTGGTTAAACTTATTAAATGCTAATACTGGATGAATTATGGCTAACTAATGTATTGTGGTTAAATGTTAAAAGAGTTCACATATTACTATATATAATAAGTGGGAATATCTACTACTTAGCACATGACAAGTGTTACATGTACTTAGATAGTGTTGTACATTCTTCTTTTATGGTTGTACCTTTAAAATTTATATTATTGGACAATTTAACACCATTAATTACAATAATTAATTACTTAAAACATTTTTTTTTTTAAAATGAAAATTTGGATGACTCTCCAAATTTTATTCGTGTCACATAAATTGAGACAACAAAAATAACATATATTGGGTCCATTTTAATTTATTTGTCTTTTTTGGTGTGTTTTTTATATTTAAAAATTGCATATAAATACTATAAATCATGATAATTGACAACTTAAAATATTTTTTGAAAAAAATACAAAAAATTCCAATGATTGTTGAAGTGAATCTATCGTAAAAATACTATAAATCATGATAATTGACAACATAAAATATTTCAAAAATAAATACATATAAAAAAATTCGATTGATTCTTGAAATTAATCTATCGTTACAAATTATGTATAAAATATAATAAATCGTGATAATTGACAACTTAAAATATTTATTAAAAAACACACAAAAAAAAGAAATTGA
The DNA here is from genome assembly GCF_019186545.1 of Solanum stenotomum. NCBI lineage: Eukaryota > Viridiplantae > Streptophyta > Magnoliopsida > Solanales > Solanaceae > Solanum > Solanum stenotomum. Next base: position 28,253,170 of record NC_064286.1, on the reverse strand, counting down.
CTGATTCTTAAAATTAATCTATCAATGTCACATAAAATGAGACAAAAGTAGTAATATGTATTATTTTTACTATATATAATTAGTGGGAATATCTACTACTTAGCACATGACAAGTGTTACATGTGCTTAGATAGTGTTGTACATTTTTCTTTTATGGTTGTACCTTTAAAATCTATATTATTGGACAATTTAACACCATTAATCACAATAATTAATAACTTAAAACATTTTTTAAAAAAATATGAAAATTTGGATGACTCTCCAAATTTTATTTGTGTCACATAAATTGAGACAACAAAAATAACATATATTGGGTCCATTTTAATTTATTTGTCTTTTTTTGTGTTTTTTATATTTAAAAATTGCATATAAATACTATAAATCATGATAATTGACAACATAAAATATGTTTTGAAAAAAATACAAAAAATTCCACTGATTGTTGAAGTGAATCTATCGTAAAAATACTATAAATCATGATAATTGACAACATAAAATATTTCAAAAATAAATGCATATAAAAAAATTCAATTGATTCTTGAAATTAATCTATCGTTACAAACTATGTATAAAATAAATAAATCGTGATAATTGACAACTTAAAATATTTATTAAAAAAGCACAAAAAAAGAAATTGACTGATTCTTAAAATTAATCTATCAATGTCACATAAAATGAGACAAAAGTAGTAATATGTATTATTTAATGTGAAATTATTGAAAACTACGTAAAATGTATTGTAAATCTTAACAATTAACAACATTTGATTGACTCTTGAAATTTTATCTATGCAACATACATTGAGACAAACGGAGTAATATATATTAAGTATTTAAAATTACGTACAACCTTATTGCTTTCTGTAGGCTTCGATCATCTTGGTCATTTTTTAGGCTGATACAAGTTTTGTACATTTTCTATTTTTTTTTAATATTATAAATCGCAATAATTAATATTTTAAAATATTTAAAAATATATATTAAAAATTGAGTTGGTTTTGGGAATTTTATTTATACTATATAAAATGGGACAAAGGAAGCAACATATATCATTTACAAATGACTTAAAAAGCATTAAAAATTACAATAATTACCAAATTAAAATATTTAAAAGCTATATAATAAAATAGGTTCACTCTCAGAATTCTATCAAGCCCACATATATTGGGACAGAAAAAATAACACATATCATTTTAAAATTATCAAAAAAGTATTATAAATAATAATAATTAACAACTTAAAATATCTAAAGACATTTTAAAAGGGTTAATTTTGTAATTTTATCCATATCACATAAATTAGGACAAAGTGACCAGTAATGTAGGTTATTTGAAAGTTACATAAAAATATTATAAATCACAATAATTAATAACTTAAAACATTTTTAAAAAATATATGAAAATTTGGATGACTCTCCAAATTTTATTTGTGTCACATAAATTGAGACAACAAAAATAACATATATGGGTCCATTTTAATTTATTTGTCTTATTTTTTTGTGTTTTTTATTTTTAAAAATTGCGTAAAAATACTATAAATCATGATAATTGACAACATAAAAAATATGTTTTCAAAAAAATACAAAAAATTCCACTGATTCTTGAAGTGAATCTATCATAAAAATACTATAAATCGTGATAATTGACAACATAAAATATTTCAAAAATGTTGTATGTGAGTAGTCTTATTATGTCTTAAATAGTGTCAAAGAAAGTACAAGTTTGTGATAAAAAAAACTTATTCATTTATCCACGCAAACAATCACTTCAAAAACTCCGTTATTAGCCCCAAAACATACCATTTATATATTGGGCCTGTGCATAGCACGGGCACCATTATCTAGTATATATATAAAATAAAAGAACATCTGAACTTACCGTTCAATGTATTTTTTAAACTTTTTATTAAATTAAAGTATTTACTTTTTTAGAATTTTCTGTCCCTTTGAAAAAAAATTCTTTCTTTGCAGATGCATGAATAAATAATTAAAAGTTAAAAACTGTTTGGATTTACCTAAAAGTTGATCAAATCTAATTTTAAGTCAGTTTTTGAATCACAAATATAAAAAATAACTTAAAATAAGTTAGAAAGTGTTTGACAAGATTAAAAATGACTTAAAATAAGTCAAAAATCAAAGTTCCTTGTGTTTGATTTTTTATTTTCAAGTTAAAAGCTACATTTTTATGCAAATCAAAACGGGGTCTTAGTCAAAAACAAATAGTAGTATATTTTAATTAATGGAAATTCCTAAAATATACATGATATTTTTAAAAGTAGAGTTGTATTAATTATGGTTGGTAAATTGGATTCACATTCACCCCTTTTTTGTGAGTAGAAAAGTGTGAAATTCTGTCAAAAAGAAAAGACTTGTTACTAATAAAATACTATTCTTCTTCTGTCTCTAGACTAGACAAAGAGAGAGAGAAAGAAAGAGAGATATGAAAGGAGGGAAAAACAAGAATTCCGGTTTGGTATCAGATACCGAAACAGCACCACCTTGTGATGATGTGAATGAAAGCGAGGGCGCTGCTGAAGGGGATGTGGGAATCCAACAACAAGAATTGACTGCTAATGATCAAAAACCCAAACTTGCTGAAGGGTTTTATGAGATTGAGACCGTAAGAAGAAAGAGGATCAGAAAGGTTTGTTTCATTTCAATCAATTTTCTTTCTTTCTTATCTTTTTTTTTTTTTAAATTTTATCCTGACTTCAATTGCTGTGCTGTTTTTTATCCATTTGCGAATGCTGTGCAAACCAAAGGGCAAAATTCAGTATCTCATCAAATGGTAAGTCATGTATAGCTGTTCTTCTTCTTTAATTTCTCAACACACAAAGAAAGCCCATGAATTTTTTTTGATTGATTTACAGGCGAGGCTGGCCGGAGACTGCAAACACATGGGAACCTGTCGATAATCTAATGACGTGCTATGATGTTATCGATGCATTCGAGGAGAGGTGTTTCTTTTATACTTTTACTTTCATGACTTTTTATACCATTGGATTGGAGTATGGGTTCTTATTTCTATTGCTTTCTTTTGCCTTTTCAAGCTTGCAACAGCGATCTACACGTAAGCGTAAGCGGACTCCTGGGGTTAATCACTCTGAAATCAAAACAAAACAGCAGCACAAGCAAGAACAACATTCCCCTGCAGATACTCTGCCTGCAGTGAAGCTTAGGATAATTGACGAACCTGTGCCTTCACCTCCTCTGGCTACATTGGATCATGTGGATAGAAATGCTAGTGGTTTGAATAATTTCAAAGTGCCGAATGACAATGATTTAATGTTGGATTCCTCTCTAAAAGAAATTGAAGAGCAAAACAAATTGAATTTGAAGCTTAGTGAACTAAAGGGACTGATGGCAACGATAGAGGCCTCTGTCGAAAAGGGTGCAATAAAGGCCTCTGTGGAAAAGGGTGCAAAAGAGGCTTCGGTGGAAAATGGGGTGCTGGCAACAAAAGAGGCCTCTGTGGAAAATGGGATGTTGGCAACAAAAGAGGCCTCTGTGGTAAAGGGATCCATGACAGCAAAAGACGCCTCTGTGGAAAATAGAGTGATGGCTACAAAAGAGGCCTCTGTGAAAATGGGAGTGATGGAAACAAATGAGGCCTCTGTGAAAATGGGAGTCATGATAACAAAAGAGGCCTCTATGGAAGATGGGGTGATGGCAACAAAAGAGGCCTCTGTGGTAAAGGGAAAAGAGGCCTCTGTTGAAAATGTAGTGATCGCAACAAAAGAGACCTCTGTGGACGAGGGAGTGATGGTGACAAAAGAGGCCTCTGCAGATAGATCCAACAATCCCTTCACAAATGGATTTTCAATGGCCAATGGAACAGAATCACTTCAATCTGGTCGCTGCACAGGAGCTAAAAGGAGGAAGTCCGCTTCTGTTCGGAGGTTTATACAACAAGCCACTTCAGGTGTAGTGAAGGATCTCCAAGATGCTGTAGCAAATGCTACTAGAGGCCATTTGGTTGCATTAGTGCAGGAAGAAATTCACGATCAAGGACTTGTGGGAAATGTTTTGGGTTGTAATAATAAGTGTGATCAGTTCAAAGATACATATGCCATAACAGAAATTATCAAGGCCGAGAACTATTCACCACCTGATATAGAAAATGGCTTGAAGGATGTGTCTGTGACCTTTCGAGCTAAGAGGTCTGTGACTTCTAACCTACTTTCTTGTTTTAAATCACATTTATCTTTGTGTCTATTATGTTTCTATGTCACTCATATGCAAATAATCTTAGCTTCACCTTTTAGGTAGAGTGAAGTTAGTGAACTTCTTTCAAACGAACAAAAGACATGTGCTGCAGATTAATTTTTTTGTTACTCACTTATCTTACTTAAGCTATTCTTGGATGTAACTATTGCATGTATGGATACTATTTGTAGGATTAATTGGCTTTTCTTGATTATAATGTATCTATCAGTGTCTCAAATCGTCCTGTTTGGTGTCTGTTGTCTTCAAATATAAGCGAAAATTGTTGGAGTCATAATACTCTATTATACGAGTATATATTAGTCGAAGTTAAACAAATTATGGTTACTGATTTACCGTACCGTAGAATACCGAAACCAAACTTCAAAATATCAAACCATCCTAAATTAAATTTGTATGGTTATGGTATAATCTTTTAAAAACTGAATACCGAAATTACAGCATCGAAACTTTCAAATACCATTCCCAATGATTATCAAAGGAGAAAGTCATGAACTAACTTACAACACTCACTAGAAAAGGAGATGACAAGTCTAGTCACTATAAGATAATTCAACTTTCCAACTAGTTATCGATACCTTTATGGATTATTGTTGCTCCCCCTGTCCGGACAGGATTTTAATAATCGGATCCATAGGAGTGTCAATGAGTTTACATAATATCATATTTGTCTCCTCAAGAATGTCTAAAGCATGCTTGCATTCTGGAATAACAATACATAATCTAGATTGAGCAACCTCAATACCTAGAACATACTTTAGTTTTTCGAGGTCTTTTGTCAGGAAATGTTGAAAGAGATGCCACAGTATCTAACTATAAACACCAATACACTTGGAACTTAACTTTCAGAAGGAATCTCAATGATTGAGAAGCTAGAAACATGACAACTTTTCTCAATCTTTAGGAACCTTGCCAAAGCCTCAATTGCAGAGATGATGTGTTAGTGCCTGTTTGGATCGACTTATTTTAGGTGCTTTTAAGCTAAAATAGGTTTTAAGCAGTTTTATAGTGTTTGAGTAAAATTAAAAAAGCGCTTATAAGCACTTCTTGTTAAGCTAAAATATATAAAAAAAAGAAGCCAAAAGCCAATCCAAATGGGCTCTTACAATGGAAGCAACATAGCAAGGGTCATTTTTGTGCGAACTGTTGCTACAAGACCTATACTCAGTCATACAGCCAACAAAGTTCTAGAATAAGGAGGCCTCTCATTCTGTAACTTCCTGCACTACCTTAGTTGTTGGATTGTTTTATCAATAAAATTTTAACTTACTGATCAAGAAGAATATATTTTTCTTTTTAGCCTTGGTTGTGCTGAAATTAAAAGCCTTTCTTCCCAGAACTATTTTATAATTTCAAATATAATCTGTAAGGTTCAAGCTCTCGTTTGCCTTGCATTCTCTTTTCCTTTATGCTTGCTTTTGGTTACTTGTTCCCTCAGAAGTTATATAAGAAAGAAACCCTCTTATGATCAGCATGAGCTAATTGCCCTCAAGATTTTTGGTTTTGTTTTGTTCCCTTTAGTATATAGTTTGCTTATAATGTAATTGGGTCTTAGAGTACCCCAAATAAGGAACTGCATGTGATTTTTGTGATAATTGTGTCAGTTCTGTAGCAGAAATACTTATGCATGTAAGCACCTTCTTGGATGGGCAATGCGTGTAGGTGTAATCAGATTGATAACATTCCCGTCTCGTCCTTTCTGGAGAAACTTTTCTTTTTCACTCATGGTTATACTATTGTCATCAGCTTTTATCCAATTGAATACTTGAAATAGTGCCAGTTTCTTGGATAGGCAGCTACACCCTTGTCGCTTTATGATCTAGTTCTATGTTGTCAGCTTGCTATTATTTTGTTGAATATATTTTAAGTTTCTAGGTTATGTGATGATATTTTGGTATGACTTTCTGCAGGTCAGATGGAACGGAAGTTGTTGTGGATAACAAGTTCATGAAGACGAATAATCCACTTTTGGTAGCTGTTTTTCTTGTTCTCCTATTGGTTCTTTCATCATCATAATACATGATCTTATATTTCTAATATGGATTATTTATAGGAACCTTTTCTGGTTTTCCAAAGCTACATCTACTTCTCTTAATATATCATCTCCAAGGACCTCTGTGCGTGAATTTGTATTGTTAAAAAATAATAGTGCACTTGAGATAATAATTTGTGGCTTTGATATGTAATTTTATTATTACTATCAACTTTTTGGAAATCATCACTTTTACTCAAAATTTCTTTATGTATCTTAATTAATTCAGAATAAAAAAAATGTTGGCTCTGTGTCATTTAAGGTTTGATGATAGTCATATTATGTGTTATTGACAAAAATAATAATCTACTTGTTTGTGAAGTAATATCAGAAAAGTTTATTTAGTTGTTACAAAACTGAATAGGCTAATGTAATTTAGTCTTTCTGTGTTACTTTATATCGTCAATTGAACTACTTTTTGCTTTCTTTTGCAGCTGATAAGCTATTACGAGAAGCATCTTCAACATCATCCCTCTCAATGAGTGAGCTGCGGTGAAGGGAACTGGTCTAGCTCGACTTGTCTCTATGTATAGTGTTGGAATTTTGTTGCAACAGGCATAGGTATTAAACCTGTTAGACACAATTACTAGGGAGGTCAGTAAATCTACAGAGTTAACGTTGCATTTTATGAGAAACCTTGCATTAGCTTCAGCAGTATTTTCCCCAGAAAGAAAAACAAAAAACAACTAGAATGTTAAAGTTTTATCTGAGTATCACCCAATACATGCAATGTACATTATGATAATTTTCTTTTCACATGTTAGGTGGCAAAACCATTATAGGTTCTGTAGGTGCAGACATCACAAGTGTTTCTGAGTTTGTGGAATTGCTCTGATGGCCATAATATGTTATGGTAACACCTTTTGTTAGATGAACAGAAAACAGAATTATTTTAATCTAGCTGGTGGACTTAGTTTATTCTTGTTGGATCCTTGATCTCTTTTATGTCTCAATTGAACATTTTTTGCTTTTTATAAAATGATGTGATAGTATTGTCTTTTTTCAATTGGAGCAACTCCCAAGCAAAAGTTAAAAGGGGGGAGAGGGAAGATTAATTGAGTGTGAACATAAATTGAGACAAGTTGTTTTCATACTGGTTTGGATCACAGATGTGATACCTAAACCAATTCCTTTGGGTTACTAGGGTTTTCTTTAGAGCCTTTAGTTGAACTTGTGAGTACAGATGATTTTGATATCTACTATATCTAACCTGAGTTGGATATATCCTAAATTGATACAATCTTTACCTGTATAACCAACACAACTCTCTTCTTTTATAATTGTAGGCTTTGCAAGGTTATAGAGTAGTATGAAAGATGAAAGAAAGAAGATGTAGTACAAGTTCAAGTGAAGTGCGTAGTTTTCATTTTCGAAAGGAACAAACTTCTTATAGATCTTTGTAGTGAGGTTCTTTATGCTCTGAAGGAAAACTCAAAGGAGTTTCTTTCCTTGATTGAGTATGAATGATAGTACATGTCCATATTGTGGTCTATCATTCTACCGATCTTCTTTCTTCTTGATTTATTTCTTTCCAAACATGAGGTCTTCAATCCTTTCCTTTGTTTGTCTTGATTTTCTTTCCTAGTGGGCACTCCAACTTTAAGCTCATGATTTTCTTCCCTTGTAGATGATCTAATCTTCGTCCTGATTTGTGCATAGCAGATTAAATCACTTGTACATTGATTCAATTCTTTTGCTTGATATTCATTCCTTTCTGGCATTCAACCTACTCCTTTGTTTACCTGCAAAGTGATTTTGCCATTATTTAAACTTTACTTTAATTAACTTGAACCTCTCAATCTCCCCTTTTTGATAATGACAAATAATTTGCACAAATAATACTTTTATACTTCCTTGTTCAGCTGTGAGACTCACTCCCCCTAGCTGAGTGCACAAAAAACATCTTGTGATTTCTCCCCCTTGCTAGTTGCTTGGACTATTTGTGCCATCTTCTCCCCCTTTTACATAATAAAAAAGAAAACAAAAACAAAAGAACACATAAGTAGAGAGAGACATACAAGTATGCAGACGTAGTTAACTATTGGATAGCAGAGCAGAGCAGAGCAAAAAGAGTTTAGAGAGGTAACCAACAACCCTCTATTCACAACGCAAATGAGTATAATGGGGACAAACTCCCCCAGTTTAACAAATTAAAGAGATAGTGTTAAGATAGGAGGAGCAACATAAAACAATATTGTTCAATGATCACCCAAGAAATATTTTGTTGTGTTGAAAACATTATACAACAACTATTATAGGAACGTTCCACATTTCTAGAGACATTTGAGCACGAAGTTTGGACAAAGATAGTGAGATTGGTATTGAAAAAGTCAACTCTAGCTTTGAGATTGTCGACTTGGCGGATCAACTTGTTAATAGTAGAGACTCCTTGCTTTAGACCATCCACAACAGGGTGATGCTTTTCAACGTCTATGTTGGTGTCCTTGTGTAGCTGAAGAATTTTCCCTGCAAATTCTTGCAATACCTTTAGACCATCTTCAATTGTGAGTAAGCGAGCCTTGACATATTTCATGTCCTTTAGCAGTAGAGAAGCATAGTCGACTGATACTTTGGTTACTCTGACCGTCTCTACTCTTGCTTTGACAGAGTCCTTTTTGTACCATTGATTTCCTACAAGCGTGTAGTACATGCTAGAGAAGGTCCTACTATCGTAAGTTGAAGAGATCTCAACATGCTTGTATCCAGAGAAATCAACCAGAGTATCTACCAAGATATGCGATATTAATAGGCCGTAGAGCAGCCTAGCAGATGCATTCATATCCTCAGAGCTTTCGTCTATATATTCTCGTATCCGAGAAGCTCAATTAATCATGTACATTTTGAAAAGGCAATACAGAACAAAAACATCTCTAGATGAGATATTACTAAGAGATCCCTTCCTAGGAACCAGAGTAGTAACAATCATATGAGCAAGAATGCGATTTTCAAAACACAAAGAAAGAGGACCAAAATCAGATAGTTCCAAACCAGGTTCAATAATGAACGCTTTGGTCACTTCCAAAGAAACTTCAAAATTGTTCGGTCAAACGTCATTCATATTTGGCACATGGTACCAAACTCATCTTTAAACGGAAAATTATTCATAATAATGCGCTACTCTAGAACAAGAGTTTCCCACTCATCACTATCCTTAGATAAGCGAAGGTTTGCATGGAAGAGACGAACAAGTTCCTCGTACAATTCAAGGCCATAGAAAACAAAGAAGACGAGGTAGTTTTTGAACTTTGAGAAACAAACTTACCCGGTGGTGAGAATCTTTCAGCTATTCCAAGTTGATGACATTTAATGCTTCAAACTTGTTTTTCTAGTTAATACCCCAGAATCAATGCATGTCTTCAGAATAGAGGGTGTTGGAGGGATCTAGGCGATGCTTTTTAGAGGCCTTTTTTTTTTACAACAAGTCTATTCTTGGATGAAGAAAAAGGAGCATCAAATTCCTCTTTGGAGGAGTCCTCAAAAGAACATTATGTTCGGAAGAGTCTGAAGGGCAGTGAGGGATAACTTTGGGAGAAGTAATGGATCTAGTTCGAGTCATCATATTTGAGATGGATGAGAAGAAAAAGAAGGGTCAAAGATAAAAAGGGGGTTTCCTAAGGGAGATGAAAGGTTTAGACAAAAGGGGTGATGAATTGAAAATACTGGAGAAGGGAAGAGTTGTCTCGGAAGATGAAAAGGCCAAGGAGAGTAATAAAGGAAAGTCAGTACAACAGACAAGTACAAAAAGGAAGTAATTAAAGGAGGAGTACTGCTAATTGGCTAGACATAATTTTGGCATCAATTGTCAAGACACGGGTAAATGACGAAAATGTCCCTTTTGCTCCAAAACCACTTGTATTTCCCTCCAAAAATGAAAATCACCTTTGACATTTTAATAATTATTTACTCTCTCTTACTTTACTCTTTATATCACCTTCCACCACCTCTCCTACATCTATCACTCTTCACTCTCATCCCTTCGTATTTTAATTTGTTGATCAAGAATTTAGCATGAATTGTCAAGACACGGGTAAATGACGAAAATGCCCCTTTTGCTCCAAAATCACTTGTATTTCCCTCCAAAAATGAAAATCACCTTTGACATTTTAATAATTATTTACTCTCTGTCTTACTTTACTCTTTATATCACCCTCCACCACCTCTCCTACATCTATCACTCTTCACTCTCATCCCTTCTTATTTTAATTTGTTGATCAAGAATTTATTTTGTTGTTGGATTTATATAATTTTAATAAAATGGAATCGACTAGTCAGAATAGCCAATTAAACGATGTATTGAATAATGTTTTGAGGTTAGATGAGGATGATAGTTTGTTGTCCCAAAATGATGAACATCATGAAGATTCCGATGATGCATACGATGGGCCAGAACATTATTTGCATAGTGATGATAAAGATGTTATTAACAAGCTCTTTGAAGAAATGAATCAACCGGAGCAAGAGGAATCAATAAGTGTTAGTGACAGAGAGGAATATGAAGTTGAAGAAGAATGTGATGAACAGACAGATTCAGCCAATGATGATAATTTTTCAAACCAACAATATATGGAAGGCCCTCTTGTAGATATGGTCTATTGTAGTGTAGAATCTCTTTTTGCTTTTTATTAAGAACATAGTCGTTTAAATGGATTTGGAGTTCTTAAAAAGACTTCAAAAAAGAGAGTGTCGCGCCTCGTTTTTCTCAAAACGAATTTCGGTGCACGACCTAACAGCTCTTTTGGGCTTTGGGTGATTGAAGAGTCACCACCTAACGAATTAAGGCGCGTTAGGACACCTATCTAACCTAGCTAATTCTAACTAAGGTCAACGAACCAAAGATCAGGGTAAGGGTTCAAATTACCTCGAGGGGAAGGTGTTAGGCATCCCTCGAGGTCCACAAATGTGGGTCCCGATCGTATATCATGCAATTTATGTGGGGGTTACAAGTAGCAGTTAAGGTCACTTCATTTATTATTTATTTAATTAGCATGGTTAGTAAGTGATAAATAATATTAAACAATTAAAGCCATTTTAATTATTCATTTTAATTAATTAAACATGCAAAAACTAGGTGATAACATAATAAATAAATATTACACAATAAATAAAGAGATGAGCAAGGGGATAGAAATTTGCACAATTAGATAGAATAAACAATTTTTATTTATTAAACTACCCCAATTAATTATAACAAGTAAAGGGAGAAAAGGAAAGGGAGACTCTAAAAGACTTTAGGATCAGCACTCGACTTTTCTTTGTTTCGGTCGGTTTCTCGTAGGGACAGACAAAACCAAGGTTTGTCATTTAGACCGAGTCGATGTCATCATCCATAGGGCCTAAACTACCCCTACCCCACCACTGCATGCTTTTCGTCTCTAAAAGGTGCCTAGCGTCCCCACTTAAGGTCCAAGAGGCATTAGACTACTATTAGGATGGATTTAGACAAAAGAAAACTCCTAATAGGTCCGCATAGACACCAAGTCAAACACCTTGGACGAGAATTTAACACAAAAGTCTCATATAGGCCTCTAAATTTTATTAAGCATGCCGGCAAACACAAGTAATGGTGAAAGGATTTCATGCTAAGTGCGTGAACATACAAGCATACATAAAATCGATTAATTTTAAAAGAGGCAGAAAATTATGACATGATATAGACTTGGTTATTAACTGATAGCGGAAGCGTTTATCACAATAACAAATTTTAGTTTATTAACAGATTTTAAAATGGCAGAAATACTATTGTAGCTTTAGCAGATTTTGAGTCAGAACAACATTTTAAAATGATAATTTTAAGGAAAAACTTGCAGAAAATAGATTATCAATTGATTTAATGACAGAGCATTGTTTGAATGTAGAAAATACTCTTTTTGAATAACAACTAATCGGATACAAAATGATTTTAAGCAATTTTAACATGCTGGAAATAGTTTATGACTTAATTTATTTACGTGGAAAAATATGTTACAGATGCGGAAAATAATTAATTCAGACATGATTTAATTATGTCAGCAAATAAAAAAAAATAATAGATTTTTTAAAGACATGTAGAATATAATTATTCGTTAATTTAGGTGATTAACAAATAGATCACAAAATACAAGAAATATATATATTTATATATTTTACAAAGCATGTAGCAGATCAGAATGAATTATTAGTATCTCTTTTTTAGTAGCAAAACAGAGTAGAACCTAATTGATTTAAGCCAAATTCAATCTAGGAAGCAAATTATAATTTTAAACAGAAATTTACTCTTTTTATCCTTTAATAAGTTGATTGACCTCTCAACTTATTAATTATGTCCTATAGGCATGATTTCTAAGTGTGAATATGCTGAAAATGTTATCAAACCTATAGGCACGATATTCAAGATGACAAAATAATATAAACATATTATGACAATAATCAAAATTTATTCATTTATTATATAAAGGGAGCTTTAGTTGAATTACATGAAACAAAGAGAAAATATATCACTTATTTGTTAAAATATTATGAAGGTGGTTAATGCTACTCCCAACACATTATAATAAGCAAATAATAATAATAAAAAAACCGATCCACTTTTAAATTGATTAAAGGATTAAATAGATGATTAATGACAATAGCATATTTTATTTTATTTTAATTAGATCTAAGGCAATGTTACAAATTATCAAATAATCACCATCCTATAGGCATGCTTTCTAAACGAGTAACGATAGAATAAACACGTAGCATATAATCCCCCTCCCCCCTTAGGCGATCCCCAAATATTTATTATATAGAGAGAGTTAGAGTTATAAAACTATTACAATACCAAAATAAAATTGAGGCAATACAACTATAATAAATAAAATTAAATCTTGTCTGGAAACCATCTTAGGCGACTCTTCAACACTTGAACTTCAATGTTCAAAACCCCCGCTAAACAAAAGAAAGCAATATAAGGGGTACTTAACATTATTCATTTGAATGAAGACGGGCAAACGACATAGTCGTATTAACTCAAGCATCGAATTATTCAAATAAGCAGCAAACATTGAATATGCCATCATGCACATACATCACATATAAAGGGGAGAAGAGAACTAACCCGAATGCTTCCTTATATTTATTAATATCCAATTTGGGACTCAAGATAGCTAAGATGATGCAGAACAGGAATTAAACATGTATAAATGATACTAACCAGTTATGCAGTACAAGAAATCAGCAATGAAGATCCACACTTAATCCCACAATCGACCCGAACACAGCAAAATAGCAAGTGTAGAAGAGCTTTTGTGTATCGGAAAACTTAATTCTTTTAAAGAGTAGGGAGCAATATATCTTTTTTAGTATTCATATATGTGCAATCTAAGAGCAATGTGTGTTAGAATAATGTAGGAATGTGTAGAGGTGTTCCACCGTATGTCAGAGGGTGTAAAAGTGTGTGTCCTCCCTTCAAGAACGAGCGAATGGGTCTATTTATACGGCAAGGAGGGGTCAGCAATTAAGGGAAAGGAAATAATTTAGAATCAATTAAAAAGTTTTCCTTATTTAAACAGAGAGTCAAATCAGATTTTAATTATTATTATTATTATTTTTACCAAATATAATCAAGTCAAAAATCCTTTTATGACTTAAATAAGGTAGGACAAATCACTTAATATTAATCAAATAAAAAATAAACAAGTAAGACCAGTCCCAAAAAGGATAACTATATTTAAAAAAATAAAAAATCCCGCGGCTCAAGAATTTTTCCAGGCTATACTAATTTTAGCATATTTTAATCACAATTAAGGGAAAACCACCTCAACTGAAAAGGAAAGACATAATTACCATTTTATCAGTAACCATGTGCAATTTAAGCAGCAAAGCAGTCCCGTATGATTGCAAATTCATATGCATACAACAATGATATACCAATGACTACGGATTTCCCAAAAATTGAGCATTTCAACCAATAATTTAAATATGCTAAGTGTAGGTGTAATTCCAATATTATGAATCGATCAAGGTGAATGCAATTACCATAAGCAAATTCAGTAGTTCAATTCATCGAATTGATTTAAATCACAATCAAACTATAACTCTGAAATGATAAACAAGGTCAAATTATATGATACAAGAAGGGTAAACTCACAATTATAGAGTAATCAAATGTTAACATGATAGTAGTTTTACAGTCAGCAAGGGCAAGATGATAATCAAATAGCAGTTGATAATTATCTTCTATGCCTAGTATGTATAATAACTTAAAAGAAGAGAGGAGCATAGTGATGAGAATATTGAAGCATTTGTTAGCAAATTGTAGGCGCCTAAATATCAAAAGATGCCCAGACTTTTAAATGAAAAAACAATGAATCAGTAATAACTTAGCTTAATCATGAAACTAAGCATTTTCCAAATAAATGCAAAGACTAGTAGCAAATCGGTGAGAAGAGACATACCTAGACAGATCTAAAATTTGAGAAATTTGTTGGAGCTTTTAGCTCGCTTACTTGTTATTGTAGCTGCTGGCCGGAGCTTGATTCCTCGGAGGAGGTGGCGACTGCGAGGCTATTGTTGTTGTTGTTCGCCGGCGTCAATGGCCTTGTATGGCTGCTGAACTCTCGCCGGTCGCTGGAGTGCACCTGGTTGCTGCTCGCTGCTGACCAGAGTTTGTTTGCGTTGGCTGCTGGCTGCTGCTTGGTGGTTGTTCGGAGGAGCTGGAGGCGTCGGTTGCTGGCGATTTTCGCCGGCTATTTGCCGTCTCTGTACAGCTACTGTTTCCCACCGGCTGCTGCTGATTTCCGCGCCTGGTGGCTGTCCGGAGCTGCTAGAGGAGTTGCTGTCACCGGCTGGAGCTGCTAGTTCGCTCGCCTGGGTGCTGCTCGAGCTCGCCGGAGAAGAGGAAGGGAGGAGGCGGAAGGAAGGAGAAGAGAAAATTGCAGAGGTACTTCCAGACACCATTCATAGGTATTGTATTTGGCATACTATGACAAAGCTGCCTGCAAAGCTTAAGGGTGTGTGGGACTTTAAGATTGCGAAGTCCGAATTTAAATCAATAATCTATAATAGCATTACTATCAACGAATTTGAGGAAAAATAAGTTGGCTTTATTAAAAAATACGAGCTTCAGCATAGATTATGGTTTCATAATCTATACTTGGAGAAGGAAAAATGGATCCCTGTCTTCCTGAAACACTATTTTTGGGCTGACATGATGTCCACCCAAAGAAGTGAGTCAATGCATGCATTTTTTGATGGTTATATATCCGGTCGAAGCTCTCTAAAGCAGTTCGTCAAGCAGTATGAGTTAGCCTTGCGATTTAAATATGAGAAGGAACTTCAAGCAGAAGCTGACTCACGAAAAAAGCATGCAGCGCCTTGTAGTGGTTTTGATTGGGATTTGCAGCTTCAAACCCATTATACTCGACCTATTTATGATGCCTTTGCAGCAGAGCATTTGAAGCGGTTGTACCACTGTGAAATTGAAAGACACCATGACTTCAATGTCGTGGAGGGAGTTGAGAAGTACAGTGTAACAAATTATTCCATAGCTAATGATTTTCATGGAAATCGATTTGTTTACATTGTGGAATATCGGCCACGGAATCAATATTTGGATTGCAATTGCAAGAATTTTCAAAGTGAAGGTGTTGTTTACTGCCACATTTTAAAGACTATGTCTCCTTGTAGAATTAAAATGTTTCATGACAGATATATTTTACGCCGGTGGAGAAGGGACGTAATTTGACCACACATAGGTAAATTCTTTCAAGGAGGTTATCCATCAATGACGGACGAGTCCAAGAAGTACAATTCCTTGAAGAAATGGTATAATAGGAATTGTGATGTTGTGTTGGACAACAACGCTAAATATGCGGATTTCAAAAATGTTTTGAAAGGACGTTTCAATGCATATTGTAATTGGAATGACAAAATGGCAGTCCCTAGCGTTTGTGATCCAGACTCGGAAGAAGATGTAACATTCATTAGGAACCCGAGGAAAGTTCGAACACGTGGAAGGCCTCCGACTAATAGATGTAGGAGAGGTGGTGGAAGGTGGAATAGAACATATTATCATTTAGATCAAGTGGGTGAGACTAGTCAAGATCGGAGGGGTGGTGGGAGACGGGGTGTAGGTCGAAGGGCTGGTAGAGGTGGTCGAGGCGGTGGTATAATGGCGTAGATTATTCATCCTTTGATAATGGTTTTCTTGGTGAAATTGTAGAAAGGGTTGCTTCCAACTCATTCAACGATTTATTAAATTTAAGATTGAGGCATGTAAATTTTAATCTAAATCAGTTGTTTACATTCATGTTTGATAACCTATGTATTTTTTTTCAGTTGCAAGTTATTTAATCAAATAGGAAGTGAATGGTGGCTTTACAAGAAACTTTCTCTGCACGATGTTCCCCTTGAGATATTGACGCGCCGAACATTAATAACATTCAAAACATACGATTCTTTCATGAACTTGTGCATTGATTGTGGAAATACAAAAGCCATGTATAGAAAAGGTGTGGTAATAACAATAATTAAATTACTTTCTGATGCATCCTCCTCATTAAATTCGTTCTGAACTAACGGATATGTGTTTGTATATTAGAAGTTTTTCAGCTATGAAGATTCATATGGTGTAATACCGTTACTAGAGAAAGCATCAAAAGTCGGTCACCCCGCTGCATCATACGCTTTTGCCGTATTCTCAAAATATACTTAGGCGGTGAAGCTAGGCGAAATGGGATAAACACTATTGGGAAGATGAAACTAACGCAACACCAAGGATGATTAACAATGTATTGTCGAGATAGTCTATGTCAAATCTCAAGTGTATCGTGGGTTTTGAATCGTTTATTTATGGAAAAACCCAGTGCTTGTTGCACGTATAAGCATCCATTAACTTATCACAAAGTGGTTTTAGATAATGATCAAGGTGAGCTTGGTGACCATTGTAACGGTTGTAGTGCTGATGAAGAAATTACATGGTTTTATGATGGCTAATAGTGCTTATGATTTAATTATGTCTTTTTATCCGTTTTGTAGCTTAGTTTTTTAATGGTATTTTGTTCGTCATTGTTTACTTTCACATGGATCTATGTTAAATTTTATTAGTAAATTTAGCAAACACACCTAACACTAGAAGTAGATAATGGTTATTTTCATAATCATAGATAGAAAACAAAAAAAAATTACATACTAACCCATGCATTATGCAATGGGAGTAAACATAACAAAAAACTAAAATAAAATACAGCTAAAAGGACCTCATCCAACGTCCTTGTGTGAAACCTACAACTCCAGGTTCCTTTTGCAAGCCCTCTTTTCCTCGGACCAACCATCAAGTGAAGTTCCCTCTCCAACTCATGGAGTAATTTCAGAAACTCCGTTGGCGCCAACAGCGAAACCATTTGGTGATTTAGCAACCACCTTCTTGTATATCTCGAAAGTTTGGGTGAGGGGTGGTTCATCCATTAAAAACATCATTTCGATCCACCTCTTACCCTTCCATTCGATCAGCCGCTTCAGGAACTCTGCTATTTTCTCCTCCATTTTCTGGTATGACTCCCGTTTTATGTAATATAACCTTTCCACAACCTCCGGAGAGGTTGAGAATGACATTGCCCTTCTTTTGTTATAAGGAGTTACGTAGTTCTCAGAACTCATCTTTTTTCAAGTAAGTATAAATTTATATTTTGAAATGGTTTTGGGTGTGAGGAATACATTTACCGGGAGTCTCGATTTATAGTGAAAAGATTGGAGCCAAAAGTGACGTGTTTGGCTCCCAAATATTTGTTTATCGAAAATAAAAGAGAAGGAACGCTAATGTGTGACTGGAATTTTTCTCTTCATCTAATTAAAATTACTTGAGTATACTTACCACTCCTTGAAAACTGTTGATTTGATGAGTTGAATTTTCTTTCACCCTTTCTTTTTTAATATATGATAAATGAATTGTTAATCAAGTTTATTATGATGTAAGAAAATAAAATGTTATGTGTGTTCAAAATATCTTTTCATAGGAGTAAAAATGACAATTTTATTACTACGAAATTTCTTTATTATTTATCTATTTTTTACTACAAAATTAAAAAATTTACTATTAAATTTGTCACTAGATAATAAAGAACCAAAATGTGAGAATGAATGGGATTATTCACTCTTCTTTTTTAATCCATTTATTGAACAAGTTTTTTAGAATGTAAGAATATAAGATGTTACGTGTGTTCAAAAATGATTATTTGATACGAGTAAATTTGTCACTAGATAATTGGTCTCTAACAATTGTTAGTCGAAAAATAAAAGAAAAAGAAATAAAATTTGTGAATGGACGAGATTAATGTAGTTGTTCACTCTAATTAAAACTACTTGAGTATGCCTACAACTTGTTGAAAAGACATGATTTGATGAGTTAAATTTTCTTTCACTCTTCTTTTTTAATCCATTTATTGAACAAGTTTTTTAGAAGGTAAGAAAGTAAAAAAGTAACATTTTCATACCAATATAAATGACTAATTTTTATAAGGTAAGAAAATATAGTTCGATTAATTAATTTAATCATTAATATTTTCAATGTTACGTAATAATTATTTGAGGCGTTTAAAATACTAATTTCATGAAATATAAATTTTATTCTTATATCAAAATGTAAATAACGTGAAATGATGGAATGAATTAGTTGTTCAAGCCTAAAAGAAGTACTTGAGTACACCTAGAGGCTAGAAAGTCGACAAGATTTGAATTGATTAGTTGAATTTTCTTGCACTCTTCCTTTGTAAGGCAAATCCATTAATTAAGATCTTTTATCAGAAGGTAAGAATATAAAATTTAATTAATTAGTTTAATCATCAAAATATTCTATGATATAAAATTTTTCAGACCTTTTGTTATTAATATTATTGAAAATAAACTTATTCTTATATCAAAAATTTGTAGTAGTAAATATAACAAAGGCGAACCGACGGAATAGTTTTATTATTTTTTCAAGTCTAAGATAAGTTCTTGAGTACACCTAGAATTTCGACAAGATTTGATTTGATAAGTTGAATTTCTTACACTCTTCTTTTTTAAGATCAATTTTATTGGAAGGTAATAATTTAAAATATAATTAAATTAATGCATTATCAAAATTTATTATGCTATAAGTTATTTCAGACCTTTAATTATTAATTTCATGGATAATAAATTTAATCAAAAACTTTGAGTAGAAAATTAAAATAGAATGAACGGGAAGCGACACAAAAATAATAACATAAATATGGGGACCTAACCTAGACTCGAACTCATGACCAATTGACTAAACATTTAATCTTGCTTTAACCATTCGCGCTGCAATATCATTCGTTATAATTACGAAAGGAACTATATTTACGCTTCTTAATGAATATCAACTCTCTCGTAGAAGTAGTAGCTAGCTGTCTTTGGGAAGTGTGTGGAAACTTTATGTACAAGCTATTAACTTGGGGAAGACAAACACTCAAGTTAGATTTTCGGATTCAAAGAGTTTCAAGTTTGAAGAGTTGTGACTTATCATTTGAGATGAATGGTATTGAGAATGCTTCAGAAGTTGTTCCATAAATCAGATCATTTAATGAAGGGGATTGTGAGAAGTAGCTGTCTAGGTATTCGTTTCAAAAAGCTACTCTCTTCTATTTTCATTACGTCATATTTTTATTGACCGACTCTTTTATTGAAAGATTTATCTTCTAAGTTAATTCAATGACAAATATTATGTGTGAAGTTGTTTGTATCTAAAATACAAAATAAACATATAAGTATCTCTTTTAACCCTACAAATTATTTTATAGGATGTGCTATCACAAAATCACAATCCACATGGAATGAACATCCATTTTCAATTAATGATACGGAACTCTTAATGATCATTAAGTTCCATGGTCTGATCTATGGGAAGAATAAAAAAAAGAGATTTTTTTATCACATTAATAAATGCAAAATAAATACAGTTTACCACATTTAATGAAAATCATTGAATTCAGAGGAATAATTCGGCTAGATAACTTAATGTTATAAAATTCCTACATTATTTAATTCATATAATCATGAATGTATCATTTTTTATTTTATAACTTTTATCATTACATATAACTCATTTAATACTATATCCTTTAGGTTTATTTTCATCACAAGAATTCAACTTGTAATACTCAAAAATCTTCAAGTTTTGTCAAGAAGATCTAAATATAAACTTTTACAATCTTATTTACAATTGTCTTTACCCCTTGATCTTCATATACACTGCCTATGAAGATAGATATTATGCCAAAAGCATATTTTACAGCGCCGTGTCCTCCTTTCGGAGCTTTGTGAATTAGTTTTAGGGCAGCATCTGGATTTATATTTTTTAAATAGTTCTCTTGAAAAAAATAATTAAATTAAACACACATCTGTAAATTAAAACAAATTAAGCAGTCGAATACAAACGGAAACAAAATTAAATGTAACACACATCAGTGAAATTTTCGCTCTCTTCATTTTTTTGATTAAAGGCAGATTTTCAGATTCAAAAAAGTTTAAATTCAAAATGAATTTTTCGGTGTTTGGCAGTAATAGTGAAATGAAGGGTTTGAAACCCTTTTAAGTAGTGACAAATTGTGACTTTTCGTTTCGTGTAGTGATGTACTATTTTGCGGGCAAATTACACTGTGTAACAATGAATGAAAATGAATGGTACTGACAGAGTATTGGAAGTTGTTCCAAAAATCAGATAATTTAATGAAGCGGATTGTGTAATTGTCTAGGCATTCGTTCCAAAAGCTACTACTTGAGAGGAGCATCATCGTCATCTCTTTTCATTACTTCATCCGTTTTTATAATGAAAGATTTATCTTCTAAGCTAATTTAATGACAAAAAAATACTTGCAATAATATAGTTCGAACAATATATTAAGTGTGAAGTTTTAGTTTATTATATTAGTATATTTTAGATTTTATGTTATTTGTATATATCAATAAAGAGTTGTTTGAATCTAATTTTCAAATTATAAAATCAACATATAAGTATAGTTTGTAACAACTCCACAGTCAACATGCAATGAACATCCATTTTCAAATAATTTATAATCATTGAGTTCCAATATTTAAGCTATGGGTAGAATAAATAAATGCATTTTGAATGACATTAATAAATGCATAATAAATACATTTTGACACGTTTTAATGAACATCAATGAGTTTAAAGGTTAAATTGGGGTTGATAGCTTAGAGAATGTAATAAATACCCTACATTTATCAACGGAAAATCATGAATGTATCATTGTTCATTTAATATATGAAATAATAAATTCATCTATAAAGAAAGATTTAAAAAAAAAATTAAAACGTGGTGACGACCTAACCTAGATTCGAACTCGTGACATATAGACTAATCGTATAAGCTTTAACTATTCGCGATGCAATAGCATTCGTTCATATTGACGAAAGCAAATATATTTACTCTCTTTCACATCACTAGGGAATTTAAAATGAGATGTTATCAATAAATTAGGTATAATCAATACTATAATTAGCAAAATAAATAGATAAACGGTTGACTTGTACCATAACGAATTGTATTACCAAATTATAATCACATGCAATTGAAATGTATTTGGGAAGGAGCATTACTCATATACTACTCATATTGACTATACGTGTAAGCTTGAACCATTCGCGCTTCAATAACATTCGTTCATATTCACGAAACGAAATGTATGTACTCTCTTTAACATCAGTTGTTTAATTAATATCACTATTAAATTTGGTGTAATCAATAACATAATTAGCAAAATAAATAGATCAACAAGTTTTGTGAAAACTACCCAAATGTAAACTTCTACAATCTTATTTACCAATAAAATATGAAATTTAAAATTATTTACATCCTAAAAGCCTCCAAAAATAGTTATTAAAAATATTACAAAAAAAATTGTGACCTAACCTAGATTAGAAGGAAGGTCCATGGCAATGAACTCAATCATGTTCATTAATTGTGGCTTATATGCGTGCTATTAATAAATTACCAAACGCTTGGTGTTCTATTGCATTGATATTTGATCAAAAGAAGGAGGTTTTTTCTCTGTTTTGTTACCATAACGTCAGATTTAGTAATATGAATATGATTAATGGAGAAGCTAAAACAACAAAACAAGCTAAAAGATCATTCAATAATATATATATATATATGACAAATCAACAATAACAATAACAATAATATAGTTCATACTAATCCAATTATCTTGAACATGTAATAATTATGTCGGAGATGTCAAATTTCTTCATCACTGCTACATCCATAGCAATGCTCTTTTTGTTCATCCTTTGCACTATCCCATTTTTGCGAACAAGAGGAACATGCTTAATAGTGCAACAACGCGGTAGTTTATTATAGTCCACTAAATCAAATAACTGAAAAAATAGGATAAAATATCTTTAAATCTATGTTGATACTGCCTTGTTATCGCTCTTTGTTTTTGAGTGACTTTCATTTCGCCAATTGTCTTTAACCCCTCGCGGCTATATTCACCGCCTATATTCAAGTCAAATGGTCAAACTTGCACATTCTTGCCAACTACAATATATAGAAGATTGATATATTTAAATATAGGGTTCTTGTGAATGAAGCAAAAAATTGACAAAAATAAATATATTTAAACAAAGGTAGTTTAATCAACTCGGATTTGTCGTTGATTTATTATTCCAAATTAAAATTATGAACGAAAAGGAAACCAAAAAACACTATTTAAAATGACAACGTATGGCGACCCAAATTTGATAGAAATAGAAGTAAACCTTATCCAAAAAAAATGAAAAAGCTCAATAAAGTATGAAATTTAAAAAAAAAATTCTTGGGCAGTGTGAAATAAATAATAATTACAAGTTGGACTTTTCCAAGTGGTTTAAGTTTTAAATAGTTGTGGTTTTAAAAGTATTAAAAGTGGTTTTACTTTTGAGGGTAATTTAGGTACACTAATTAAATAAATTTATCCAAACGCCCTTAACTTTTCACTGAAATTACGAAAATACCTGATTTTTGTTGCTCATGTCATTTCGTGCCAAAAATCTGTTTTCCGTTAAAGGAGTAAAGGTAAATAAAATAGTAAATAAATCTAAAGGAGGATAAAAAGAGAAAAGTACATAAAATATTTAAGTAAAAAATATTTAAACCTTGGACCCACAATAATCTCAAGCCTTTCACGAAGGTAACAAAAATATTCTTCTAACAGAGATTCTGTAAAAAATATCGGCTAATTAGTTTTCGGAATTAACAAATTTAAGTTACCATTTTCGACATGCATCATTCAAAAAAAGTAGATGAACTCATGGGTTCCCAAAAGCCTTACCTTTGTCTATTCCAAATATTTGTATAAGCTCCTTTGTATATTTGCTTTGGCTAATAAAAATGTCCTTAGTCGACTGCTTGATTTGTGGAACGAGAAAGAAAGTAGATTCCCCATAAGACTCATCTCAAATTCTCAAAATTTCAAAAATAATATCATCCACATATATTTGAGCAATGAGTAAACTAGAGTAAGTTTTTTTATAAAAAGAGTTGTATCTATTTCATCTCTATGAAATTATTGTCTAAGCGTAAATTGTCGAGTCTTTCCTACCAAGCCTTTGGAGTCTGTTTCAGACCATAAAGCGCTTTAGATAATTTGAACACATGGTCAGAGCAAGAGGGATTTTCAAAATCATGAGGTTATTTGACAAAACTTCTTTTATAAAGTGATTTAAAAACACACTTTTGACATTAATTTGAAAAAGTTCAAAATGTTTGAAGGATGCATATGCTAATGATATGCGAATGGATTCTAACCTGGCAACAGGGGCAAGCATTTCATCATAATCAATATCTTCTTATTGTGAGTATTCTTGAGGGACAAGTCTCACTTTGGTTCTGATAATTTTGCCTTTTTTTATTCAACTTATTTCAGAAAATCCATTTTGTTCCAATGACTGACTAATTCTTTGAATTTTTAGTAAGTAATCAAACCTGATTTTTTTCAAACTGATCAAGTTCATCTTTCATTTCTTGTATCCAGGATTCATTATCTAATGATTTAGTTATGCGCTTGGGGTCCATTTGAGATACGAAAGCTACTAATGCTCTTATTTAATGAAGCTCTTGTTTGCATCACCAAAATATGGTTTTAGAGACAATTATTTAGTGACAATTATTCTATTGCCACTAATCTATTCCCTAAACTTGGTTATTACCGGCAAATGAATATTTGTGTGGAATAAGTTATTTTCATAAGCAATTACAAGAAATGGTTAGTAAAAGAAACTAATATTTCATTTTACCTCCAATTATTTTCATTTCCTCTTTTAGATTTTTCATCAAAATCAAATTTTCTCTCTCTAAAATATTGATTTATGCGAATACTTTTCATCCCTCGATCCTATCCTTTGAAAATCATCAATGTTTTTGCTGGAAAATATCCCAAGAGTGTCTTCCGATTGTGAAGGTTAGTACGTTCTTCTTTTGCTTTCAAAAAATTTTTAACTTGTCAATTTTCTTTTGTTAATAATGATGAGTAGTAGATTTGCTCTCATTTGAGATTTATTTAGTTCAACAATTAGTGTCCTTAATGCCTAATTATGTCCTATTCTAATGATATTTTGATGATTTGCAGCATCAAGGCTAAATGACAAGGCAAAGATGAATGTTTGAAAGAATGACTAAAAACATAAAAAGAAGTGTAAACTCCACATTGGGAATATTAAGGGCAGATCGCCTAATGGGCACTAACTCGCCCAAGCTGAGAGTGCACAACAACCGAATTAATTGAGGCTGGTTGATGAACTCAAGAATTAACGGCAACGCGCCGAATGAAAAAGGAGAGCAAAGTTACCATCTCCGAACTTGATAGTACTTGGTGAAAAAATTAAATGCTTAAAAGGCGAACAAATATGGTGATCAACAACACACCGAATGTGAAAGGCAGACTTGAATGAGCTCGCCGACTGAGGTTCAAACACCTGAAGCCTAAAGGAAGAGAAAATCGAGATGATGAGCAATTAGCAATTCACCTAATGGGATCGGCGAGGCCGACTATCTTCGCCTAATGGATCACACATTGAGTTTTGGGAAACTATAAATCGCTCAAAGGAGAAAGGAAAAAGGAGTTCGGAAAAATTCCATTTTGGGGGAGAAAGTTGTGAACATATTTTAGAGAGAGAAACACTTTTCCTTTGAGAAGAACACTTTCAGTTTTTGGGGTTTCAAATTTTGTTCTTGAAATTGACAAATTGAAGTTGAATTCAAAGTGGGTTAGCTTGTAATTGCTTAATTTCATGTTACCCATGGCTGCTTTCATGCAAGGTATAATTTCTTTAAACTTTATGATAGGTGACTAAAGCCCCAAGATCTAGGGGTGCATTTATGGGGTTAGGTGTTGATTTAATGTAGTGGATATTATGTTATGGTCTGTTTTGTTGTTTTTCATACAAGAATTTGGCTAATTAGAATGGGGTGAATTTATGGGTTAATTTTGCAAACTTAAGTTCTACTTCTTATCTCCCATTGATGCTCGATAGAGATTAATTGGAGTGGGTAATTAGTTCAATACTAGCAATTTAGGTTTGATGTTTGTAACTTGCTTGAAAATAGAGGTTATGAGTCATATCAATTTGTCTTATTTCTGCATCGAAAGAGAGAATAGAGTAAGGTAATGGATTGTTTAGTATTTCACACAGATGAGACCGAACGGAGATTCTATGAATTGATTCTATGATATCGAAAGAAGATTAGTGTCATTGAAGATTACCTAGCATATATATGAATGTTCATCACTATAGAGCAACACAATTACCTTATGTGATATCGATTTCCAATCTCCGCACCCCTAGATTGCTTGTTACTTATTTGATTTACTGAAATTCTTTTTTAATTTACTATTGATAATAAATTCTTTTTGTAAATTTGGTGGAATCATCCACCCACTTATTTTTTACTATTACAAATGAATGATTTACAATCAAATTTTTTTTGATATAATTCTCTATGTTATATCACTCTGTGTGATTCGACCTCGACTCTTTGTTGGGTATTTTTTTTTATTGATGACAATTTCTTACTATTTTAATTGGTTTTGAAGAGTGGTTGTAGCGTTATAGCAAATGGAGCCGCTGTGGAGGAATGATGGCTGGGAATTTCATTTGAGAAATTAGTTTGTAAATTGTTTAGTTGTAATAGATTGTTGCTTTGTGTCATTGTTTGCTGATTTGCAGGTCTAAAACAATGAGTGACCAAGGTAGTGACAATGATAGTCACTATGGTCAAAACGACAACATGCGTGATTTGAATGACATGCCCATGAACGTCATTCAAATACGGGAGCTATCATGTTACCTCCTACAGCTCTGGGAGTTCAGTCTTTCATGTGACCGAAATAATGCTATAACTGCTCCAATTAAGAAGCATGTTTGGGGGTTTAGCTCATAAAGACCTCTATGAACACCATATGAATTGTGTGTGTATAGGTTGTTCATGTTTAGAAACATCATACAAGAGTCTATTAAGTTGAGGTTTTTCCTGTTCTCTTTGACGAGCAAAGCTACTAGATGGTTGTCGGAATTGCCAAATGACTGGATCACTTCTTAGGAGGAATTGACTGAAGCCTTCATGGAGAGATTCTTTCACCCATCAAAGAGGTCAAGCTTAGAGACCGAATCCAAAGTTTCAAGAGAAATGAAGGTGAGCCTTTATATGAGACATGGTTGCGGTTCTAGAAATTACTCTTGCAATGCCCAACACATGGTGTACCAGACCATTTTTTGTTGCAATACTTCTACTATAGCCTTAATTCAACCAACAAAGGTGTGGTTGATGAACTTGCCCAAGGAGGGCAAATGCGAAAACCATATAAAGTGGCATCGTTGTTGCTTGATGACATGACCAAAGTAAACCGAGCATGCCATACTAGAGAAGACCACGTTTCGTCTCTACATCTAAGCATGATTAAAGAAGAAAATTAGAAAGAGCATGAGTGAGATGAGAACTTGGCCAAAATGATGACTCAATTTGATTTATTATCCAAGCATGTAATGGGAGGTGGAGTAAAATCAGTGAATGCAGTTAGAACTAGTAGTGGGTAGTGCCCGGAGGATGCCGAATTCGAGGCATTATACAATGAGGAAGTCCGATATTTGGGAAACCAAATGGGGTGTTCACACCTGAACTACCAAACACAAGGTGATAACCAAAGTTGGAACAAAGAAAGAGACGATGGTTGGAAAGATTGGCGAGGTTGAAGTTAGAGAAACAAGGAGGCTAACAAAGATACATATGTTCCTCCCCATGATCGTCAACAACAAAAGGATGTAGCTGGGCAAAAAGGGAACCGTACCGAGGACATGCTCTCAAGGATCTTCAATAAGGTTGAACGATCCAACAAAGTGTTCAAGGAATTGAAAAATAACTTCTTCTATTCATCTCAAATGGTAACCTCTCATTCGGTGTCTATCTAACAGATGGCAATCCAAATGTGCAAGATCTCCACTCATCTCAATCCAAGGCAAAAGGGAACATTGCCGAGTGAAACTGTCTCAAATACCAAAAATGATTGTTGAGAAATTGAGAATCATGTTGTGCCACAACGTTAAATAACCGACATTGAAACCTAAAAGTAAAGTCCTTTTTGATTCTTTGCAAAGCACGCTTAATTAGTGGAGATGTACACAATGAGCAAGCCTATGGTTCTCTGTGCAAACATGTGAAGTTTTCTTTTTGAGTGAGAGTGTTCTGTGATGTTAAAGCCCTTAATGTTTAGTCAATCTCTTGATTTGAGTGTGTGGGGTATTCCTTTGAGTGAGGGGCACATGTTGTAAGAAAGAATAGTGATACCTAATGGCGAACATGAAGTTTAATGCTTTAGTTGCAAAAAGTTGTCAAATCAATACTTGAGTCATATGATGTCTGAAAAGGTTAAGGCCAAGTTTACATGAGAACATGCATATTTGAACGGTTAAAAGATCCTTGAAAGAAAGTGGTGGATGCACAAATACCGGTATTAGAGAGTCTAGGTCTAGAACTAGTTTATTAAGTTGTTCGAGGATGAACAACACTCTAAGTGTGGGGTGGTGATCTTGGGAGTATTTGTATTCCTAAGAACCAAACAACACCCGTATTTTTGCCAAGTTTGGAATCATTTTCTACTAATTTATAGTAGTGTCGAGTCATATGTGTTCATTTGGACTAACCAACATGATTAGTTGTGTAGGTGAGCTTAAATGGACAAACGAGTGGGAAGCACGAAAGGACTCAAGTAAAGACGCAACAAGAAAGGCCAAGTGTAAATGAAGAACAAGGCATGTCAATAGCCTCTCTGCATCGCGGAGAGGGATTTTATTATTTGTTCGCGACATAGAGTTGGAGACAGAACAATTCGTATTATGCACGCGTCGCGGAGAAGAGATACTCGCCAAGAACTGGAATTCTGAAGGAATTCTGCGTCACGCCCTTGGTTGCTAGATTTGGTTATTTCGACTTAAATATAAATAGACTCATATTTTATTTAATTATTATTCTTTTCTGGGTTTTGAAGAAGGACGACTTTGGGAGCTTTTTCATCTGTTCTTAGGGTTCATTCCTAAAATCTTTTATTTTCGATCTCTTTATGTTATTTAAACATTGCATAATCAAGATTCTAGATATGAGTAGTTAATTTCCTTAGTTCTAGGACTGTGGCTACTGGATGATTGTATCTTATTGAGTTTTTATGGATTGAAATTAATTATCATATGAATCAATCTTTTGTTCTTATTTTCGTATTTCGTGCTTGATAACCACTGAAATAAACATCTTGTCTAAACTGAACTTGGGAGAGGGATAAGAGGATAGAACGTGGGGAAAAAAGAGCATAATTTTCTCTTAAGATCTAGAGTTAATTTGTATCTAAGATAGGGATATACCTAGAAACCGTGCTTGGTTATTAGACAGGACGAAATCTTAATGCTCGTTAATTGGCCAAGCCTATCCTCGCTCAACGATGTAGTTAGGCTGCCAATTATCATAGGCGATTAGAGGTCAGGAGACCATAATCATATTTTTAGCCATGTGATCATTGATTCGATAGTTAATTAATATCCATTTTACAAGATAATATGCATGAATCCTCAAGTGAGCTGCAACTCTGCACTTTACCCAATCATTGTTCAAACCCTTTTGAAATTGCGCATTAGTTAAGCTTTTAATTAGATTTTAGATTATAGAAACATTCACTTCTTTGTTTTCGATAACACTTATTTCTAATTGAAAGTATTGGTAAGATCCAATTAGTTTAATCTTGAGTCCCTGTGGGTACGATACCACACTCTTAAAAAAAGCTACTTTAATACCTGAACGACCACGTACACTTGCGTGTGCGATTGGACGCAACACGGCCCTCCTTCAGTTGTACCATTTTCTTTGGTTGCAATAGAAGCATGACTCGTTTATGAAAAAAAAATCTTCAAGGCTTGCAAGATTGCAAAGAAAGGTTTTTTCCTATGTAATATTATGTAGATTCATTATGAAATGACTAGATTTATGTAAGCAATACCAATAAATTGGGAATATATTTTTAGCCATGTTTATATCATTTACTTTCTAGGAGTCTTTTGGCCTTATCAAAGACTCACCGGTAGGAAATATAGAAAACTTGTAGTACTTATTTCGTTGTCATTACTGTTCTTTCTTCTGTCTGTTGTGTAATGTTATCTTTTTAGCATTATTTATTTGTTGTAATTACTGCTCTCATATCTGTATACCCCTTTTTAGACTATTTGAAAATGTGTTTTCAGTGGGGTCCAGAAACAATCTTTATCTCTATGAGGAAAAGGCAAAGTTTGCGTAGACTCGACTCTCCCCAAACCCCACTTATCGGATACCTTGGGTATGTTATTGTTGTTGTTGTACTTCTCATGTTTTTTTATTTTGTAATATTGACTTGGTCAGTGAAGATTCATATAGCCTATCCTAACTTGTATGGAACTAAGATGTAGGTATTGTATTTATGCAATGTGTGTGATTTGTATTTTGAATTTTAAATTGTTTTATGTTATATTTGTGTGTTTCAGGTGAAGAGCGTTGCAGAAGAAGGCACAAGAAGTATAGATACCGGATGATGATCAAGAGAGAAGATGGTGAGGAATTTGGAGAAGAGGGAGACTAAGCTTATGCATTGCGGAGGCATATAATTGGAATATATGATGTTAAATTGTTGACAATCATTGGTCAAGGCGCATTTGGGGAGGTACATTATCTTTTTTTAACTCTGTTCATTGGATTGGTTTCTAATTCATGTTTTCATGATGTAAATTTTGTTAAGAAGATATCAAGATGATAATCGTATTTCCCTATTTGCATATTGGAATGATTTGGGCTCGAATAAAGTAGAATAGATATAGAGGACTCATTTAGCCTATCATAATTAGTTGAAAATTGGAGCATAGTTTATTGATTGATTGATTTTAGTAATTTAGCAGGGATGTAAATAGGGCGGGTTAGGGCGGGGCAAGTCTTGACCTACTAAAATATTGACCTGCCCCACCCTGCCCTATTTAGCATTTTCAAAAAAATTACCCTGCCCTACCCTACCCCGCTAAGCCCTACCCCGCCCTGCCCCATTATGTTATTTTTGCTCTTTAAGTTCAATAGTTGCCTAACTGTGCCCCATTAGATCTCTTATTCATTTTTGCTTTTAAACTAAAATATTTTGATATATGTTTGATTGAAATTTGATTAAAATTTTATTGTTTTGACTATTTTTTTCTCTATCAAACAGATATACATGCATGTAAATACAACTAAAATAGACATTAAAATGAATCAAGAAAAATACAAGTTTGTGGAAACAGCGATGAGGAGGACATAGACATATTTTCAATTCATAATATGTGGATACTTTTATTTACAAAAACAAACTCGATGTTGACAGTAAAATTTTTGTTCCATATACAATTGTGGACAAAATTAAATTATATACAATAACAATAACGTAAAATTCCACCAGTGGGGACCGGGAAGGATAAAGTGTACACAGATCTTATTACTAGCTCGTGAAGGTAGAAAGATTGTATTCGAAAGACCATTGGCTCAAGTGCATCAAATTCAAGTAAACGAAGAAGAAAACAATGAGAAAAACATACCGTTAATAAAAAACAATGCAAAGTCTGTAAGAAAAAAAACAAGAACAACAACAAAATAGTGTGAATAATCTGATGACATGGTCATAAAATTTATTGATTGACCATTTTGAAATATATTTTCCTCTTTAATTTAATTTTTTAAGAAATAAATGATAATGACTTAGACAATATTTCTGGAAGGCTAGAAATGTGAAAGAAAATGATTGAACATGTTGAAGTTATTATTTAAATAATCGCTACTGAATATCATGATTTAGACTTTTTTTATTTGTACGTATACTCGTATAGAAAGAGAAAGTTACTCTATGGACTCATTAACTTCACTGTTTGGTGGGCCTGGGCCTCTTATTTTTTCCGCAGACCCATTAGCTAACCTGCCCTATTTAAATTTTAGCAAAATAAATTTTTCCCTGCCCCGCCCTACCCCACCCATTTAAATCTTCCCCTACTCTGCCCCATTAATAGCTTGCCCTGCCCTGCCCCAATTGCCATTCCTAAATTAGTACTAATCAGATACTTAGATCAACAAATTAGATGCCCCTTTTCAATGGGAGTAACTTAAAATATGTCTTGGTTTTTGTATTAAGTGATTTAAGGACTAAAGTTTATGCATATGCAAGTTATTGAACTTCAAAAGTAAAAAAAGGTGCAAATACGTGTTCCTATTAAGGCAGAAAGCTGTTGCATTTGGTCACCCATTTTATCAGATGTAGCAGGTGAATTTTACCTTTTTTCATTATTCATGAATTCATGTTGCTATATTCTATTTGCCTCCTTGAAACACGAAGAATATATGAAGTAATTCAAGGTAAGAAAAACCTAAGAATCGTAAGTATGTGACTCACACTAATGTGTGTCGTAGCACAGATTATGATTTATCTTTCCAAACAATTGTCATACCATTGGCTGAAAATATACTTTAATTACTAGGAGAAGTTTATTTTAAAGAAACATTTGGACAAAGTATACTTGATACAATGTTAATCATTGAACACATTTCTAAATTACATTCATAAGTGTTCTACCTGTTTCTTTCTTTGTTGCTTTCTGTTGTGGGAACAGCTGAAAGATTTGAGCTAGCAGACCATCAATGAAGAGAGAAATAAATGTCACTACAATATTAATGGCACCACTGATGGAATAGTTGGTTAATTTTTTTTTGATCATCCTACTCAATAAATAGAGCTGACCGAGTATTCATACAACACCCATCTTTAATCTTTAATCTTTAACTAACAAGTAGTTATAACTTTCTCAATGACTGCTCAAAACCAAGTCCAAATTACCATTCCTAAAGACCATAATGCCCAGAAGCAGCAGGGTTTTTACTATCCTCTGGGTTCGAGCCGTTGTTCTAGGAGCTAATGATGAATTAGTCTCAATTGCATCCTTGGTGATGGTGTTAGAGCTGTCCAAAAAGATGTAAAGGCCATGATACTTACTTGGCTTTGTCTGTCTATTACTATCTAAGTTACAATTCTCTCTCTTTTTCTGTGGCGATATCTGTTAATGTACTTAATTAGGTCAGTCATAGTTTTAATTCCCACACAGGTTCTCTGATTATAGAATGTTTGTCACGCCCTAAGTTGAACAAGACGGATAAGTACATCTGTTCTACTAATGACATGTGCTAAACCAATAAATCCCTATACGAGACACAAATGATGAGGTACTATACATTTACGATACAGACCAACTAGCTATAATGATGTGATGGACAGATGAAACTATAATCACATGTGACAACGTTACAATGTCTAAGAAGCTTCTAATGGAATATATATTATACACTTTAAGAATGGTCCGGACATGGCCCCAACAAACCCAATTATAACTATAAGAATCTATTAGTCGTCCTAGTTACCTCTTAGCTCCAGGAGGGAATGAAGCTCATTGACACTCTGCTGAGTACGCTAACTTGCATACCTTGCCCTACATTCATGAAAATGCAGTGTCCCCGCAATTGGGACATCAGTACATATATAACATGTACTGGTATGTAAAGAAGACAGAAAAATAAGTAAACAAAAGGATGCTCAATGAGTCAGATAACAAAACGAACAACTATAGACAACTGAAAACTGGAGACTCCCATTGGAGCTGTAACTTAAATTGACAGATTCATAAGATGAAACAGTAACCTATGCATTTGCCTTATTAACTTATCATATAACGTCTTATGAGTTATTCATTATTATCAAGCGCCTAGTAATTTGCCTACAATATCCTACGACTATTTCTAAACAAATGATCATATGAGGGCCTATAGAAGGCGATCTATATGAATTGTTAAGGCATATGTGCTCAAATACTCATGGTTATGATGCTATACACATAATATTTATTGAGGTTGAACACAAGGTTCGCCCTCCGTGGGCTCGTTATGAGGGTCTTGCCCGCAGCCATATGTGCCATATTTTGGCTCAAGTCAGGGAACAGTTCATGCTATTCATGCTTGTTGGAAATAGATACACCCATTGATGGGTTGACTAGTAACTTGCTTCATTCATGAAGTAAGTTACAACTCCACTAAATAACTCCCTATAGTAAAAGAAGAAGAGTTATGAATGGAGTGGGAGTTATATGATAAGGGGTGATGTAACTCTTGAATGAATAAGAGTAACAAGTCTTAACCTTGTCCTATAAAAGGGAGGACTTGGGGTCATCCAAAAAAAAAAAAAAAACACACTCAAACAACACAAGAAAGGAGTTTCTTAGATAAAGAGTGTAGTTGTTGTGGAAAACAATACAAGACTCCATAGTGATCTTGTAAGAAACCTCTTAGGTAGTTGGTGGTGATAGCACTTGATCCTACAACAAGAAGGTACGTATAATTCTGCATAAATCTCCAAGTTAAAATCCTTCATTGGTATCAGAGCAAGGTTTGTTAGATGTGATTATGTTTTCACCATTGCATCATAAAAAAATAGTGATAAGCGGATTTTCGATTTTATTACATTTCGAAAAAGTTTTTTCATTTTTTTTATAAACATACTAACTTTCGGCAAAGTTATTTCCTAGAGTGGATTGACAAACTGAACAAGACATATATCTATGGAAAGATACTTTCAAAACCTTTCCAACGATATATTATTTGTAAAATTTTGATAGCGGATGAAGGAGATATGGGTGTTGAAAGTTGGCTGCCAAAGAAAAAAAAAACTGCTGGAAATTTCAGCAAGACTGCCCAACTTTCAAGCTCATTTTCTCCCCCTTCATATTTTATTATGTGTAAAAGACATATATCTATGGAGAGATACTTTCAAAACCT
The DNA here is from genome assembly GCF_019186545.1 of Solanum stenotomum. Taxonomy (NCBI): domain Eukaryota; kingdom Viridiplantae; phylum Streptophyta; class Magnoliopsida; order Solanales; family Solanaceae; genus Solanum; species Solanum stenotomum. The sequence goes on along the minus strand of NC_064286.1, from coordinate 28,218,563 downwards.
TTCCAACGATATATTATTTCTAATTTTTGACATCAAATAAATGAGATGTGAGTGCTGAAAGTTCACTGTTTGAAATTACAATCGGGAAATTTTGCAAGTTCTAAAAGTTTTCTAGGCAAATTTCAAAATAAAGAAATAAATAAGTAATCCATGATTATGGTTTATGTCATTTGTGTGAGACATGTATATTGAACGATTTATAATTTTTTTTATATATATATATATATATATATATTGAATAGGAGTTCTTATTGATAGACAATTTTTCTTATTTAGAACTATCATAATTTATTAGCACACAATTGATTTAAAAATATTATTGGTATGCTTAAAGTTACATGTGATCAAAGTAAGACAAACGTAGACTTTTGAACATGGGCTTCTAGCTAAACAATATTAATTTGGATGCAATTTTGTGGCAAATAAAAGAAAATAAAAATTGTGTTTTGTGCTTATTTGTGCTATGTCTTCTATGTGCGTAGATAATTTTATAAGATTGCTTCAAAGACTATCATTGCTGAATTGAATAAGAGTGAAAAATTAAATGGTGATAATTATGACATTTGGCACTGTAAGATTCAATACATTCATGAAGACCAAGAGGTTTTGGAGACGCTAAACCATGTGATGGTTGAGCCGGCGGGTGAAGACACCCAACAACATGAGGGAAGTCTTGAGACTTTTCAAGTCTGGAAGAAAAAAAAATAGTATTGCTCGCATAACGTTGCTGAGTAGTATGACTGATAATCTTATGTGTGAGTTCGAATCTTATCCAACGGCCCAAGCCATGTGGATAGCACTGAAAGATAAGTTTTGTAACACTTCTGCTACAAAACTTAGGAGGTTGACCATTAAGTTTGACACCTATGGCCTGCCCCCTAATTCATCGATAAGGCAACATTTAAGAGAGATGTCAAATATGATACGAGAACTAAAATCAGATGGTCATAATCTTTCTGATGAACAACAAGTGCAAGCTGTTATAAGATATCTTCCTGCTAGTTGGGAATATATGAAAATTCATATGACCCATTATGAAAGCATCAACTCTTTTGAAGACATTGAGCACCATCTTGTTATTGAAGATGAGCGTCGTGACACTTCTAAAGCAACTGATCAAGCTTTTCTAGTTGAATCTGTTGGGATTTCTAATCCTAAGCAAAAGAACAAGAACAAGAAAGCATGGAGGAAAAAGGGGTCTGATAAGTCAAATTAGAAGGATAAATCTCAATTTAAGAAAAGGGAAAAACGTGGTGCTAAGAATATCGATATGGCCAAAGTGGAGTGTTATTCTTGTCACCAGATGGGTCATTTTGCGCGGGATTGCCCGGAGCAGAATAAGTTTACATCATGTACTAAAACTTTTCATTTTGCTTATGTCTCTAGTACTTCATTAATGGCAGATGCTAATACTTTGTGGACTGTTGACTCAGGAGCCACATACCACATAGCTAGAGACAGAGGATTATTTCTTGAATACCACCGACTGCCTTCCAGGAGCAGATGGCTTTATGTAGGAAACAATGCATCAATTGAAGTGAAAAGGATCGGAACATGCAAACTAGAGTTGCAAGGTGGACGAATTCTTCTCCTACATGATGTCTTATATGTTCCAGACATTCGGCGGAATTTAGTTTCAGTTGTTTCTCTTCTTAAATTAAATTTCAGTGTGAATTTTCACAATAATTATGTTGACATTATTTATGGCACTGAATATTATGGTTCTCATTACCTTTTTGATGGTTTTATTGTGTTACAATTTGTGGTTTTAATTATATATATATATATATATATATATATATATATATCTTATAATCATGGTTGTTTTACTTTAACAACAACTCCAATTTAGATGTAAATATTTGGCTTGCTAGACTTGGACATATAGGCATTGAAAGAATGAATAGATTGACAAAAGAAGGATTGTTGGGGTACTTAACTAAAATTGAAATGTCAATATGTGAACATTATCTAGTAGCAAAAACAACTAGAAAACCATTTGGAAAGGGAACTAGAGCTTAGTTTCCATTGCAACTCATCCATTCAGAAATATATGTAGTCCTATGAGTGAGGGCGAGGCATGGAGCCTCATATTTCATCATATTTATAGATGATTATACTTGTCATGGTCATGTTTATTTGATCTCCCATAAGTCAGAAGCATTGGAATGCTTTAGATAATTTATGAATTTGGTGGAGAATCAATTAAACTTAAGAATAAAAGCTTTAAGAACTCATCGTGGGTGTGAGTATCTATCAGATCAATTAAAGGATCTATGTGATGAAAAATTAATTGTAAGATAATTAAAAATTCCATACACTCCTCAACAAAATGGGGTAGTTGAGCGAAGAAATAGAACTTTGCTTGAAATGGTTAGGTCTATGATGGCGTAGGCTAACTTGCCAATTTCCTTTTGATGTCTGCAGCTTTTGTGCTTAACCGTATGCCCTCTAAGTCCATTGCTTCCACACCCTATGAATTATGGACGGGTAGAAAACCTGACTTAAATATAATGCGACCCTGGGGTCTAGAACATACGTGCATAATTCTTCTCATAAATATGGGAAGTTAGGCACTAGGGGAAAGAAATGCATCTTCATTAGCTATTCACAACAATCAAAGGGTTATATCTTCATAGGAGAAAATGAAGATGGAAGTATAATAGAGCTTGAGTTACGATATGCCACATTTTTTGAGACTGAATTTCCTAGTAAGGGTGATATCGATAGAACTGTGTCATTTTATGAAGTTGTGGGTCATCAAGAAAATCTTCAAGATCAAAGAAGTGAGGAACAAGAAGTTGTACCTTCTCTTGTTGATCCAAGTGCAAGACTTACTCATTTAGAGAATATTTCACAAGAGACAATTGTGCGGAAGAGTACACGAGGAACTATTCCCCAACATCGGTTTCATATCGAAGGGGAAGCATTAATAGTTACTCTGCAAGATGATGAAGAGCCTAATTCAATTCAAGAGGCTTTTTCAGGCCCTGCTAAGGATAAGTGGATAGAAGCAATGAAAGAAGAAATGGAGTCCATGAGGACAAATCATGTTTGGGATTTGGTTGACCTTCCGCCAAGTCGAAAGACAATTGGGAGTAAATGAGTTCTCAAAATTAAAAGAAAGGTGGATGGTGTAATTGAACGCTACAAAGCTCATTTGGTGGCTAAAGGGTACAAACAACAAGAGGGCATTGATTATGAAAATACTTTCTCTCCAGTTGTGAGATTTAGCTCTATTAGATTGATTCTAGCTATAGTTGCAAGAATGAACTTGAGTTACATCAACTGGATGTAAAGACTACATTTCTCCATGGGGAACTAGATGATGAAATTTATATGGAACAACCATTAGGTTTTATCCAAAATGGTCAAGAGCGAAAAGTTTGCAAGCTCAAAGGTCTATTTATGGACTAAAACAATCATCTATGCAATGGTACTTAAGATTTCATTGCGCTATTATGTCTTACAACTTTAATATGATTGATGAAGACCATTGTGTGTATATGAAGCGGTTTGAAACTGATTTTGTGATATTGTTCCTTTATGTGGATGATATACTATTAGCTGGAAATAGTCTTACTTTTGTAAAGGCAAGAGTTGGTTGTCCCTAAATTGAAATGAAGGACATTGGAGAATCAAAATTCATCCTTAGAGTTAAAATTCATAGAGACCGCTAAAAGAATTTAATAGCTTTATCACAAGAATCATACATTGAAAGAATTCTTGAACGATTCAAGACGAGAGACTGTAAATCAATAGACACCCCTATAGCTAAAGGTGAAAATTTAAGCCTTGAAACATGTCCCAAAACTCAAAGTGAAAAAGACGCCATGAAGAGGGTCTGATATTCAAGTGCAATTGGGAGTTTAATGTATTCAATGTTGTGTACACGTCCCAATATTTGTTATGCAGTAGGTCTTGCTAGTCGTTATCAATCCAATCCAGGACAAACACATTGGAAAGTTGTGATGAGAATCTTGAGATACTTAAGGGGCACTGTTGATTACAAATTATGTTATCAAGGAAGTGACTTACAGTTTGTGGGCTACTCTGATGGTGACTGGGGTGGAGACTTGGATGAAAGAAAGTCCACTTATGATTATGTTTTTTTGCTTAACAATGGTACCATTTAATGGAGTAGCAAGAAACAAACATGTATATCTTTATCAAATATGGAAGCAGAGTTCATTGCATGCTCTGCAGCGGTACAAGAAGTTGTATGGCTAAAAAGGTTCATGGAACACTTAGGGATCATTGGCAAGCCAATGGATGCAGTGCAAATTTTTTGTGATAGCCAAGCAACAATGGCTTATACTAAAGACCCTAAGTATTATAGTAAGACTAAGTACATAGATACAAAGTATAAATTTTTTTAGAGACATCATAGCACGTAAGGAAATCACTTTACATTACATTTCTACGCACAAGATGGTAGTGGATACCTTAACAAAGCCAATACCTAGAGATGTCTTTGTTAAACTTGTGAAATCTCTAGGCTTGCGTGGGATGTAAAATGATATATTTCCTTATTTGAACATGTTGATCATAATGTATGGATTTCTTTTTGATGTTTTTCTTGTCATTTCATACATTATTATTGATTTGCACATTCACAATAGTATGCCGTAGAAGTTGATAAGGTTGGCATTCTCACATGAGCAACCGCCTTGGGCGCTTATGGAAAGCGAGCGAAGATGAGACATTTGTGTTTCTTAGCACTAAAAAGGATAGCTAATAAATGTGGCACCTTCGATTAAGAACATATTATTGAAAGTCACCCTAGTAAAAGACTAGGATGAGATCTAAGAGAAATGTAAAAAAGGATCAAAATTATGGATTCCCACTTCCGATAATACCTGTAGCCAAATGTGAGATCTCCTCTAAAAGTCCAATAGAGTGGTATAACTCAGGTCAAGTAAATGATTTACTTGGACCAAGATTTGTATGGTGTAAAGAAATGAAAATCGACATACACTCTGATGGAATCAGAGGCATACTGTAACATGCATTTCATACTGCATGTGCTTCATTGCCACAAATTGAAAGGTAAGTGAATACACCCTACTTCACTTTTATGTGAGACCTCAAAACGTTTTTTTTCACTAGTTCCCTTAAGACTTTAACAATATCATGAGGTGATGGGTTAGTGTATGCTAATTTATTATGAATCTAAAGGTTATGAAAATACGACATGAAGGAGTAATGCTAGGAAAGCAATTAATCCCGATCTTAGTGATATGTGGGCGAAAGGAAGATCAAGGCAAATATATACACATCATGCTTGTGTCTGAGACCAGTCCATTATGTAAAATAAGCCATATGTGTATATAGACATGTGTGGGAATCTAAGGCACTTTATATGACATGATAATATATCTTAAATGATCATAAAAGGGTGGTAGTATCTTATGATGATCAAGAAAAAAAATTTCTAGTGTAAGAGCTCCCAAACTTAGTGTTTGTCTAAAGTAATTTACTATTCAAAGCCCTATGTTTTTCATCCCATAATGTGTTAGTGGGAGATGTTGGAAATAGATACACCCATTGATGGGTTGACTAGTAACTTGCTTCATTCATGAAGTAAGTTACAACTCCACTAAATAACTCCCTATAGTAAAATAAGAATACTTATGTATTCTTGAATGGAGTGGGAGTTATAGGATAAGGGGTGATGTAACTGTTAAATGAATAAGAGTTACAAGTCTTAACCTTGTCCTATAAAAGGGAGGACTTGGGGTGGTCATCCAAAAAAAAAACACAAACAACACAAGAAAGGAGTTTCTTAGATAAATAGTGTAGTTGTTGTGGAAAACAGTACAGGACTACATAGTGATCTTGTAAGAAACCAATTAGGCAGTTGGTGGTGACATCACTTGATCCTACAACAAGAAGGTACGTATAATTCCGCATAAATCTCCAAGTTTAAATCCTTCACTGCTGACTATCAAATGAAAATAATGCCACAAGGGCGGGTACACCACATTTTTGGGCTCAATATAAATGGTTTGGTCTCAATTCTGTTAATAGAATAGCATCACGCGTATTCGTTAAGCAAAAGCTATGAATACCTCCCATCGCAAAGGATAATTTTATCAAGTGATGCCTTAAAGGCCTATGACATGCAAATAATATCATTTATCCATTTAGCAGCTAACATTATTTCTGTAAACATAAATATATATATAATTGGTTGCTACTATTTTATTCTAATCGTATAATTATGTATCTAGGTGATCAGTATATCAATGCAACTTGAATATGACATATTATTCTTATTTGCAACACCTGACAACCATATTATGTGACCTCTAGAGATTTCAAGTAAAGACACAGTCATACCAGACACTATGGATACTCGATGAGAAGGAGTAATATGAATATTATGACATAACATGTAGACATGTGAAATGTGGGGAAAAACAGTTTCCAGTGGAAAGAGAGTATATGTAGTGGTTGGGATAGGCATGTAGGAATGACTTCTAGTTTTAAAAAATAGGGCATGTAGGAATGTACTCGACATATTCTAATGAAGGCTCTACTTACCTAGTTCAAATAACACATGTAAACTCTTACTCAAGAAACAAACGACTTTATGGTGTGACTTAAGAATGAAGGAGGTTTTAGCTTTACATACCTTGTTTCTCGTATTGAACGATTGCAAGTAACTGATGGTTCATGATTTGGACTCATTTAGGACTTTATTTTAATAGATTTAGTGTCCTAAATTTCTTTTTTATGCCAACAATTGATATGAATCCTTGATTTCAGGGTATGTGAATTGAGGAACAAAGCATGGATACTAATGTGCAAAAAGGAACGAAATGAGCCAAAGGAATGAAGAAATGAAGGCCTGGTGATCGCTAATGTCACTCGACGAATCGCCAAATTGCCACTCTATCTTCTAAAGTTATAGTAACTGAACCAAGAAATAGAGAAAATTGAAGGCGAAATGAAGGACAGTTGACGAGTAACCGAACAATCGATGAAGCCTGACTTACCTCACCGATCAATCTTAAATGGTCGCACTTCAGACTTGTTTAAATTGATTTTTGCTGGAGAGAGAAAGCATTCAAAAAGGGGAGAAATAGAAAATAGAGGGAAAAGACATTACCATTGGGATTTTCTAAGTGACTTTTGCAACATTTTTTTTTGAGATTTTGTAATAGAGAAGATTTTAGTAAACTTCGACTTTCAAATTTTAATTACCCAGCCATGGAAAACATGGCAGCTGTTGATTTTCCTACTTTTGCTATGAGTGGCTAAAACCCTTCTCTTGGGGTTTTGACTATGAAACCAAATTGTTGAGTTTTACTAAGTGGGTGTCGTTGGTTTGCTAATAATGGCGTTAATTTAAAGTGGGTCTGAGTTGTTGCTACGTTTTAAGGTCATCTTGCATGATTAGTGTAACAAGTTCAATGTTTTGGGCTTGCTCGAGAGAGAAGTGCAGAACCAAAGTAGAAAACTTAGCATCCTTATTAGTGGGTTACGATGATTTCAACTTGATAAAGTGAAACATGGGATCTATCCTTTGTATCTAGCTCGTGAGAGTGGATTTGATGAGGACAAGGTGCAACAAGTGTTCAATTAACGAGATTGTTGTCATATTTTCATCATTGAATTTGAAAGATAAACTACTCTCTGTGGGATCGACCCCAACTCATTTAGTTGGGTTATTGTACTGACTAGCGATCGTTGACACTTAGAATTGGATGAAATGTCCTGATACGTTAATCAAGATGGTGCCGCTGCCGGGGAGTAGCATTACTTAGAGTTCTTTGATAAAAAAATGACACTTCTTAATTGGTTGGCTGTAGTTGAGTTGGGTTAGGCTGCTTGGTGTAAGTGTGTTCGGACTACATAGAGGTAATAATGAGTGAAGAAGAAACAAGTGATAGTCAAGCAAGTCATCGGGATGGTATCGATGATATCAATAGTGTTTACAACCCAACTCAAGTACGTGAAATGGGTGCAATTTGCATACCACAAGCTGAGGGAAAGGCAATATATGAAGTCACTAGCATGACTCTTTATCTCCTCCAAATGAGGGGACTATATGGAGGACTAGAGCACAAAGACCCGCATGAGCATGTAAGAAATTTCACTGAGGTATGCAACCCATTTTCGTTCAATAATGTGTAGCAAGAGTCAATTTGGCTTCAGTTATTCCCACTATCTTTGACGGGGGAAGCTAGCAAGTGGTTAGCCGAGTTTCCAAGAAATTCCATCACATCATGAGAGGAACTGATTATAGCGTTCAATGCAAGGTTCTTTCCTCCATCAAGGTTGATGAAACTTATATACAATATTCAATGTTTCAAGCGATGGGAGAGGGAACCCATCCATGAAACGTCGGTGAGGTTTAAGAAACTCTTACTTAAATGCCCAACTCATGGGCTACCAAATGATTTAGTACTCCAATATTTTTACCGGAGTCTTGATTCGGTTAATAAAGGAGTGGCCGATGAATTGGTACGAGGGGGAATAATGTTACAATCATTTGAAGTGGCTTCATTTCTTCTTGATGAAATGACTAAAATAAATCAAGCATGGTACACCCAAGAGGATCAAGTCTCTCTATTTTGTTTTAGATTGACTCAAGACCAACTTGATAAAGAGAGAGAGGGATGAAAACATCAAGAAGATGTTGACCCAAATGGAATTTCTACAAGAGCATATGAAGGGGACATGTGGAGTGTTTAGAGTTGAGGAGGGTTCTTCTTTCGGTTACTCAAAGCTGAGGGAGAATCAAGGTTGGAACTCAAAGAGATATGAGGAGGGTTTCCACCCACGCTATCTACAGCGAGGCTGAAATCAAGGTTGGAACTATCACAAGGGAGAAGAGAGAAGGAGATACTATCAAGATTGGGCTGAGAAAAGTGATTATTGGAGAAAGGAAGATGACCATGATGAGAACCACACTCACTCGAGTGAGAGCCCAAAATTGAAAGGGAGTGCAAGTAGTCCCCGGGTGAATGATTTGTTGTCACGCATACTTGGTAAAGTTGAAGGTTCGGATGATTTGTTGAAGGGGATGAAATATGACTTTTCATCACTGAACAATAAATGAACTCTCATGCCGATGCCATCAGGATACTTAAATGTCTGTTGAGTTTACTATCAGCACAATTGAAACCAAAGATGATAATAGAAGATGACGATAGAGGGCTGACCGTGGTTACTCGTAGTGGAAAGGTAGCAATGGGTAATGCGACGGGCAATGAAGAAGCTCAAATGCATGAAGAAGATAAAGGCACGGATAAAGAAAAGACACTTATTCATCAAAGCATTGCCAAGGAACCACAGAACGAAATGAAGCAACTTCGTCTAATGCAAAAAGTCATGCAACCTCTACCCAAAATATCTCCCCCATTTCCCCGACGTCTAAAGAAGAAGAATCAGGATGAGAAATTCAAGAAGTTCTTATCGGTGATCAAGACATTATCAATTAATCTCCCTCTTGTGGAAGCATTGTTGTAAATGTTGGGTTACGCCAAGTTTATGATGGAATTAGTCACAAAGAAAAAGAGCTTGGATTTTGAGACAATCAAAGTTTCCCATAGTTGTAGTGTAATTATGACTAAGGAGCTGATACAAAGAGAGAGGATCCCGGAGCGTTCACCATCCCTTGCACCATTGGGATGCTCCAATTTGCTAAAGCTTTATGCGATTTGGGAGCAATCATCAACTTAATGCCATATGCAATCGATAAACAACTTGGGTTGGGTGAACCGAAAGCCACCACAATGAGACTTTTGATGGCAGACCGATCCATCAAACATCCCGTGGGGATACTATATGACATCTTGGTAAAGGTTGACCGATTCATTTTTCTGGCTAATTTTATTCTCGATTGTGAAATAGATGCTGAAATTCCCATTATTTTGGGAAGACCATTCTTGGTAACCAGGAGAGCATTGGTGGATGTTGAAAGCGGAGAATTGAAGTTTCGGGTGAATGAAGATGAAGTGACCTTAAATGTTTGTAAGTCAATGAAACTCCCAAGCGATATTCATGTGGTCTCCACTGTTGATGTTATTGATGAGGCAGTAGCTAGTGTGAGCCATTTGATGTGTATGAGTAAACCACTTGAAGTTGTGCTTGCTAACTATGATGAATTCAAAATTCAAGGCTATGAAAAGGTTGTAGCTGCTCTTTCAGGTTTGGGATGGGGGGGGGGGGGTATTCAAAGACTCCATTGAAATCGATCTAAAGAATCAAGAAAGTCCTCCCGCAAAGCCATCAACAGAAGATCCACCAAATTTGGAGTTGAAAGTACTTCCTTCCCATCTCCGATATGCTTTTTTGGTGGCAAACAACACCTTACCGGTAATCATTGCAACTGATTTACTTGAATGGTAGATAAAATTGCTCCTTGAGGTGTTGAGAAGGCATATTAAAGCTATAGGTTGGACGATCGCTGACATAGTAGGCATTTCTCCCGGTATTTGCACTCATAAAATTCAGCTTGATAGTGAGCATAAACTGAGCGTTGCGCATCAATGGAGATTGAACCCACCAATGCAATAGGTAGTGAAAAAGGTGATAATAAAGTGGTTAGATGCAGGTGTGATCTACCCTATCACGAATAGAAATGGGTAAGCCCGATACAATGTGTACCGAAGAAATGAGGTATCACTATGGTCCCAAATGAAAAGAGGGATCTTGTATCTATGAGACTTGTGACCGAATGGAGAGTGTGCATGGATTCCCGAAAGTTAAATTCGTAGACTGAAAAGGATCACTTTCCCATGCCTTTCATGGATCAAATGCTTGATCGACTCTCAGATAGAGGTTGGTGTTGCTTTTTGGATGGGTATTCGGTTACAACCAAATCTCCATTGCTCCGAAAGACCAAGAGAAAACTACCTTCACATATCCTTATGGGACTTTTGCCTTTAAAAGGATGCCATTCAGGTTATGTAATGCTCCGACAACATTCCAACATTGCATGCTATCCATTTTTGCTGACATAGTGGAGGATTCAATGGATGTATTTATGGATGACTTCTCGGTTGTGGATGACAGCTTTGAGGCATGTTTAGAGCACTTAGGAAAAGTTCTACAAAGATGTGTGGAGACAAACTTAGTCCTCAACGGGGAAAAAATTCACTTTATGGTTAAAGAAGGATGCCAAACCAAGATTGATAAGGTGGGTGCTAGTATTGCAAGAATTCGACTTTGAGGTCAAAGATAGGAGATGTTGTGAAAATTAGGTGGCTGACCACTTATCGAGATTAGAAGGCAAGGAGAATAACAAGCTTGAGATTGATATAAATGATTCTTTTCTTGATGAGCAGGTATTCACGGTAACTCTCAAACAACCTCCATGGTATGATGATTTTGCCAATTATGTAGTGTGTGGTCTAATGCCGGACGACCTGAACTTCTCTCAACGAAAGAGGTTCTTGTGCGAGGTTAAGAAGTTCTTTTGGGATGAACCATATTTATTCAGAGAATGTGCTGACCATATCATTAGAAGATGTGTTCCGGTAGAAGAAGCTATTGACATTCTCCATGCTTGTCATGCTTCACTAGTTGGAGGTCATCTTGGTGGTATACGTACAACTGCTAATGTTCTATAAAGTGGGTACTACTGGCCTTCTCTCTACAAAGATGCTCATGAGTTTGTTAAGAAGTGCACTCAATGTCAGAAACAAGGTGGAGTGTCCAAAAGACACGAGTTATCTCTTACGCCCATCTTAGAAGTTGAGCTATTTGATGTTTGGGGAATAGATTTTATGTGCCCATTTGTGAGTTCGTTTGGAAATAAGTGTATTTTAGTGGCTGTAGATTATGTTTCCAAATGGGTGGAGGATGTTGCACTTCCAAACAATGAAGGGAAAAGAGTTGTTCAATTTCTGAAATGCTACACCCTTGCGAGATTTGGTACTCCTATGGCTATTATTAGTTATGGGGGATCCCACCTTTGAAACAAGTGGTTCTCAACTACATTAAACAAGTATGGAGTGAAACACAAAGTAGCAACTCTGTATCATCCCTAAACAAGTAGCCAGGTCGAAGTGTCAAACCGGGAGATCAAAAGCATCTTAGCCAAGATAGTGAATGCCAACAGAACTGATTGGTCTCAAAAGTTCGATGATGCACTATCGGCATATCGTACCGCTTACAGAACACCGATCGGGATGTCTCCGTATCAGCTAGGTTTTGGTAAACCTTGCCATCTACCAGATGAATTGGAACACAAAGCGTTGTGGGCATTGAAAACTTCAAATTTGGATTGGACAAAGACCTCAAATGAGAGAATAGAGCAGAGAAATGAGTTGTACGAATTCAGATTCAAAGCTTATGAAAACTCAGCCCTTTACAAGGAAAAGATGAAGAAATGGCATGATGCTAAAATCCTTAAGAGGAAATTTAGAGTAGGAGACTGGGTGTTACTATACAACTCTCGACTTAGACTCTTGATGAGTCCACAATTTGGACTCATTTAGGGCTATGTTTTGATAGGTTTAGTGTCCTCAAATACATATTTTGTCTCAATAACTAATGAAAAGACTTGAGTTTCAGGTATTTGGAGTTAGTGACAAAGCATGGACACTATTTGGGCAAAAAAAGGAGCAAGGCAGCTGAAAGAACAAAGAAAAGGCTACATGACGATCACCTAACCCTCTTGGCAAGTCGCTAAACAACAATTAGCTCGCCTAAATGTTCCAATGTGTCAAGTTAAAAGAGCAAAGAAAATGAAGACCTGATGATCGCCGATGTTACTCAGCGAGTCGCTAAATGGGCCACCAAACTGCCGAAAGTTATAGAACGCTGGAGCTAAAATTGGGAAAAATTATGGCGAGTAGCTGGTTCATTCGGCGTGTCGCCAACCCATTCAGCGTCAGATAACCTAGTCACCAAAAGTGCTGATACAGATGTTAGACAAGTGCGAATGGGCGAGATAGAAAGAAAAAGGGCGATTCACGGAACTGATCGGTGACCCCGACCTAGATCGCCTAAAGTTATAGTAGTCAGATCAAGAAATAATGAAAAATGAAGGCGAGACAAAGAACTATTGGTGAGTCGCCGATTAGTCGGTGACGCCCGACTTACTTCACCGAATGGCTTTGAAGCACGATACCTCAGCCCTATTTAAATTGGTTTTGGCAAGAGAGAAAGGGGCATCCAGAAAGGAAGAAAAGAGAAAATTGAGAGATAGAACATTACCAAAGGCTCTTTCTTAGAACATTAAGAGGATTTTGATTTTTTTTTGTAAGTGTGGAGATTTTTCATTGAATTTTTATCTATAGCCCTCACTTTGTACCCAATGATGGAAATGAATATAAATTTTGATTTTCTTAAGTTTAGTATGATTGGCTAAAAACCCTTGTCTTGGGGTTTTGATTATGAGGCCAATTGCTGGATTTACTAAGTGGGTATTCTTTAATTGTGATTAATGGTGTTAGTTTGAAGTGGGTCTAAGTTGTTGCCGTGTGTTGTGGGTGGATTGCATGATTTCATGTAACGATTTAGTGTTGTGCACTTGCTTGAGAAAGAGTGTGGAACTAAGGTGATAATTTAGCATCCGGAGTAGTGAGTCCTCTTGATTTCAGCTCGAGAGAGTGAAATAAGTGATCTATCCTTCGTATCCAACTCAAGAGAGTGGATTTGATAAGGGCAAAGAGTTGGGCATCTCATGGTATTGAAGTTCGAGAGAATTCAACATAAACAAGGTAATTGTTCGAGAGAAAGTTATCTTAAATATAGTTCGACTTATCTGCAACAAACTAATCCCATTATAAACAACAGAGTTTACCTATTTAGTTAAGATTTAGCAATTGGTTGATCAATCCCCCGAGTTATTAAATTGTTGTGATAAGTTGTGAAATTGAATCGATTAGACGAAGATTGAAGTTTGGAATTCAACTATAACTTTTGTGAAAATTATGTGTTTGAAGAGTTTGATGTGGCACTTTTATTATTGAACTTTGGAGGAATTACTATTCCCTGTGGGATCGACCCCAACTCACTCAGTTAGATTATTATACTGACGAACGATCGTGAGTTCTTATAATTGGATGAAGAGCTTTGATACGTTAATCAACTCTTTCCAGGAAAGCTCAAGTCCAAATGGTCGAGAACGTTTAGAGTGACGAGAGTGTTCACAAATGGTGCCGTCGAAGTTAAAGGTCAAGAAGGACCTGCATTTATGGTGAATGGACAATGCTTGAAATTATACTTTGGAGAGTGCCAAGAGATCTCTCTGATTGAGGTGGTGTACTTGGAAGATGCTTGAGAGCATTTCCACGTCGTGCCACGATGTTAAATAAGGCACTTCTTGGGAGGCAATCCAAATATTAATGTTTTAAATAATGTGTATGTTGATTGTGCAAGTGAAGGATAATGTTGAATTCTTTTGGTGGGGGTGGTACTTGGTCAGTGAACTACCGGGACTCTGGACCTTCTTGATTTTGTTTAATGGTGACTGTTCTCTTGCAAATTTAAGTATCGGTCTTGATAAATGCCGATGACTTGAATAGTGCCCTTTATCAAACAAAAATGAATGTACGACTACGATGAGGTCAAATGAAGTTGCATAGACAATATGTGAAATTTTTGCATCTCGTTGTGACTGGCCTAGTATCAAATTGAGTCTCTTGTGATGAACATTACACACTAACGAAAGTATGGAGTCTTGTTTGACATTGGTGTAAATGCCTTGTGTGATGAGCTTACCGTGAACCATGTGTGATGACACCTAGAATTTGACCCGTTGACTAAGTGATACAAGCTCTTGAGATGATCTTAGGCAACTTTTAAGAGTGTGAAACAATTTGACATTATACCTCTTTTTGTGGCCTACCTTGTGAGTGTGTGAACCTCGATTGAACACCCTTTGAACCTTAACCTCTTTTTGGAAGATACTTGATGAAAAAATTGTGACCTTTCCATCACCCATAATCCTCATGACTTGTAGCTTGTTTGAATAGCCAACTTAGGCCAAAAGCCTAAGTTGGGGGTGTAGTGAAAAGAGAAGGCAAATCAAGAAATGCAAAGAAGTCCCATGACCTATGATTTTGAGAAAGATGGAACCCCCTCCATATAAAAAAGAAAAAGAAAAGAATGAAAAAGAAAAAGAATGAAAAAGTTGTGGAATAAAGTTGTGAAAGTGCAAAGAAAATAGGGTGTCCAACAGTCCATGGAAGATGAATAATAGGGTGACTTTTGAGCACGATTGAGAATGATAAAGGAAAGGAAAGAAAGTGTTGTTCATACCACATTTCATGAGGGTTACATCCATTGAAAACCTCTACACTCAGCCCCATTACAAACCTTGAAAAGACCTTTTTGCTCTTGAGTGAGCTGAAATAAATGTTGATTGGAAAATAAGGGCAAACCTATGGGTGAAATCATGCATTGTATTCATATTTGTGAGTGTGAGTGTTGCATTTTATTCCAGAGCATAAAATTGTTAAACCATTGTGTGTTAATATGGAATCATTCTTTCTATGAGGGCATTTGAATACCTTTGTTGAGCTTGAACTTGCGTTTGAAGCAAGTATTGTTAACTTGAGAGTCTTTGATAATGGTGAGCCACATCTTGAATCTTTGAGTGCGCAATTGATCCTTGCATGAGTAAGTTGAGTCTTTTTGTGTGCATTAATGATTGAGCGTTGTGTAGCACCGTTTGAGACATACTTTTTGATTTGCTGAACTTGAGTTTTACTTGAGGACAAGCAAAAGTTTAAGTTTAGGGTGTTGATGAGTCCACAATTTGGACTCATTTAGGGCTTTATTTTAATAGATTTAGTTTCCTAAATTTCTTATTTTATGCCAATAACTGATATGAATCCTTGATTCCAGGGGTATGTGGATTGAGGAACACAACATGGACACTAAGGTGCAAAAAAGAATGAAACGAGCCAAAGAAATGAAGAAATGATGGCCTAGTTATCGCCAATTTCACTCGGCGAATCGCCAAATTGCCACTCTACCACCTAAAGTTAAAGAGTGCTGGAGCTGAACTGGGGTAACTTCAGTAAGAAGAAAATCTACTCGGCGAAGGATGACCAGGTCGCCAGAAGGTGTTGATGGAGACCCAAGCAAGTGCTGATGGGCGATGTAAAAGAAAAAAGGGCGATTCTCGGAATCATCCGGCGATCCTGACCTAGATCGCCTAAAGTTCCAGTAACTAAACCAAGAAAGAGTGAAAATTGAAGGCGAAATGAGGACAGTCAGCAAGTCGCCGAACAGTCGGCGAAGCCTGACTTACCTCTCCGATCGGTCTTAAACGGTCACACTTCAGACTTGTTTAAATTGATTTTTGCTGGAGAGAGAAAACATTTAGAAAGGGGAGAAATAGAAAATATAGGGAGAAGACATTACCATTGGGATTTTCGAAGTGACTTTTGCAAGATTTTTGCTTGAGATTTTGTAATAGAGAAGATTTTAGTAAACTTTAACTATCAAATTTCAATTACCCAACTACGGAAAACATGACAGATGATTATTTTCCTATTTTTGTTATGAGTGGCTAAAACCCTTATCTTGGCGTTTTGACTATGAAACCAAATTGTTGAGTTTTACTAAGTGGGTGTCGTTGTATTGCTAATAATGACGTTAATTTGATGTGGGTCTAAGTTGTTGCTGTGTTTTGAGGTCATCTTGCATGATTAGTGTAACAAGTTCAGTGTTTTGGGCTTGCTCGAGAGAGAAGTGCATAACCAAAGTAGAAAACTTAGCATCCTTAGTAGTGGGTTACGATGATTTCAGCTTGAGAAAGTGAAACATGGGATCTATCCTTTGTATCTAGTTTGAGAGGGTGGATTTTGATGAGGACAAGGGCTGGGCAACTTTCAATTAGTGTTGAAGTTCGAGAGAATTCGACATAGAAAAGGTAATTGTTCGAGATAAAATTACTTTACATATGGTCCTACCTACCCACGACAAATTATCCTATTGTAAGCATCGACGTTCATCCAATAAGTTAAAATTCAATAATTGGTTGGTGAATTCCCCAAGTTCTACCTTACTATTTAATCATTTTGTGTTGAAGTGTGAAATCGGAGTGATAATCATAATTTGATATTTGAAACTAAAACCTAAAAGGTGCAACAAATGTTCAATTGACGAGATTGTTGTCATATTTTCATCATTGTATTTGAAGGATAAACTACTCTCTGTGGGATCGACCCCAACTCATTTAGTTGGGTTATTGTATTGACTAGCGATCGTTGACACTTAGAATTGGATGAAATGTCCTAATACGTTAATCAGTAACCATCCCATTCTTTAAGGCATTTAATTTACAAGGACAATGAATAATACAACTAAGGCCAACAATAAGCCAAGGAAGCATAGGCGATATATCAACTACAAGATGAGAGACAAGCTCATACAGCCCCTTAATCATTGATTTTAATCCTAACAACATCACATGAACTCCCTTTCCCAAGGTCTCCCAGTATTCCTTGTGCTTCTCAACACAAGAGCATCATCTAAAACTAATTTATATAGCACAAAAATAGGCGAATCTCACGGCTTTCGATAACCATCCCGTGAGTTTTTATTGACACACACATAGAATGCTCCTACAAGATCAGAGATGAATAGGGATAAGAAACCTTACCATAATATACATCTCCAATTACTCTATTGTATTCCAAGATTAGAAGAATGCTCCAATATAAAATAAAATCTACACCACAATATCTAATTTCCATCAAAACCTGCTTAACAACATACAACAACACCCATATCATTCTTTAACTCTAGTTACTCTCTTTTGTCTTTGTCATAAGACCCACTTCTATAGTTCAACCAATATCAAAATATATTCACGATTTATCTACTACATCATTTTCTATTTACTGATTTGTAGACAACACATAGAAGTTGAGTCTACAAAATTACCTTTGAAGAGCATCCTTGAAAATCTCCATTTAAAAGTATTCTTGAGCTTTCTTGAAATAGAGATAATGGTAATTTTTACTTTGTGGTTGTTAAACACGAATCTCCTGGTTCTTGTGCAATTCAAACCAACCACCCAACTATTGATTTTTTTCCCTACTTAAATCTTATAGTTTCAGCAACACACATGGTTGTGTGAGCTGCGTCGCTGCTTTCCCCAAAGATAATGACCAAGTGCTTTTAAGTTTGTCTGAAAAGTGATATATATCTTTTTTTTTGCTTAAGAACAGAGGGATTTTATTGAGTATATAAGATCATTCATTACAAAAAGGAACTAAACTATATGTAGCAGTTCCAGTAGCATCTCTAGCTAGTGCATAAGTTACAAAATATGGAGATGCATCAAAAACATTTGGGTTTTCATCCATGTGATCCTTTGATATCCTTCCGTTGGTTGCTAGAATGTCCGCTACCACATTTGCCTCCCTCAGAATATGCTTCACTATTTGACTCTCTATAACCAGTAGTAGTGACTTGCAATCAACATATATGTGTGAGAATATCGAGTTGTTACTATTTAGGTTATTCAGTATTACCTGTGAGTCAGTTTCCACCAGTAGTTGCCTAATATATTTCCTGTGCTAGTTTCAATCCATCAAGGAGGGCTAATAATTCTACATGGTGAGCATTGCTGACTATGACTTTACAAGAGAACTCCGTTATCCATTTCCCTAGGTGGTTTCTTATTACACCCCGTTATCTTATTGCACTCAGCCCCATTACAAGCCTTAGAAAGATCTTTTTGATCTTGAGTAAGTTGGATCGAAAGTCAATTGGAAAATAAGGGCAAACCTATGGGTGAAAACATGCATTGTGTTCCTCTTTTTGAGTGTGAGCGTTGTATCTAATTCTTGATCTTAAATTGACTCATATATGTGTGTGAATATGGAATCATTCTTGGTGCGAGGGAATTTAGATACTTTTGTTGAGCTTGAACTTGCACAACTAGCAAGTATTGCGAGCATGAGAATCTTTGGTGATGGTGTGTCACAATTTGAATCTTTGAGTACACAATTAATCCTTGCATAAGTAAATTGAGTCTTGTTGTGTGCATTCATGATTTAGTCTTGTGTACCACTGTTTGAGGCACCCTTTTTGAACGGTTGAACTTGAGTTTGCTTGAGGACAAGCAAAAGTTTAAGTTGGGGGTGTTGATGAGTCCACAAATTGGACTCATTTAGGGATTTATTTTAATGGAAATAGTGTCCTTGAATGCTTGTTTTATCTCAATAACTGATTAAAATGTTGATGTTTCAGGTATTTGAAGTTTCAGTGGAAGCATGGACACTTAGGCGCAAAACGGAGCAAGTAGGGTTGAAAAGAACAAGAAATGGAATCCTGCGGATCACCGAGTTTAACTTGGTGAGTCACCGAAACGACATGAACCGCCCTTCATTCCAGTACGCGAAGCCTTGAAGGAAGTGGATCAAAAGGCGAGGAAATGAGCAGTCAGCGAGTCGCCAATCAGTTTCGTGAAGCAGTACTGTACCGTCCAATGATCCTGAATGCGAGGATGCTAAAGGCAAGACACTGAAGGTGATGTATTGACCAAAGGGCAAATCGTCGAGTTCATCTGCGATCTCGACTAATGTCGTCGAACAATCCTCCGCAGCACAATTTGTGTAAACTACAAATACTATTTAGAATTGTAGTCTTAAGGGAACCGAGGAGTGGAACATATTATTATTATTTTTCACTTTAGAACATATTCTAGTTAATATTTTTCTCTCAAGTTTGGAGAGGGTTTTGTGGAGACTTGAAGAAAGGAGTTCTTCTTCCCCAAGTTGGAAGTGGGTCTTCTCTATTCACTTTCCTTTGCATAACTCAAGGTTTAATTTCTTATACTTAGTTGAATCCATTATCATGTTAGGTATAATTTCTTATTTCTTGATGTATGGCTAAAAACCCCATTCTTGGGGTGTGATTTAGCAAATATGGGTTGATATTCTTGTTGGGTCTTGCTTGCTGATAGGTTAGATGTATTTTAATGGTGACTTCACCTAGTGGTTGTGGTTTAATCTAAAGGGTTTGTAGTTGCAAATACAAAGCCACCCATGTGTTTCGGCTTGCACGAGAGGGAGGTCGCGAAACCAAAACCACTAGACTAATGGCCTAAAGAGTGGGTCGACATGATGTTTAGCCCGAGAGGGTGAGCCCTAGTCCCATATCCTAACACTCAGCTCGAGAGAGTGAGTAGGGTAAGGCGTAGGCTGGTTTTCATGCGACAAATGAGTGTCCGAGAGGAATGCATTTGAAATGGGGTAAGTTGCCCGAGAGGGAACTTATTTCCATTTAAAGCTTAGCCTAGTCACTATTATTTTGCAAATCTCTGATCGAAAGCATGTACCCAACAATTTATCTCTACTTGTATTGCGGTCACATCCCAAGAACCTTCTCCCATACTTGATTTTCTTGTTTATTTTGTTGTTTTAGTACTTGTTACAAAATCCCCTTTTGATATTTGACATTTTCGTGTCACCTCTTTTGCATTTACAATGTCTTTCATCACAAATGCCTTTAACTACGACTAACTTGAATAAAATTCTAATTGGTTATTAATTCTCAAAACCGCTCCCTTGGGACACGACCCCAACCCTCAGTTGGGTTACTATATTATTGACGATCGTAGACACTCATATCGTAGGATAGTGTCGTTGGTCACGATAAGCATCACTAATTCCCAATATGCTAGGTGTTATTTTCTCTTTTCAGGAGTTGAACCCCAAAGGAAATTTCTTTTAATACGATCGATATGATCACAAGTTCCTTGATGGAATACGTTACATTGCATGGCGTATTTAGGGATAGAAGCTAGAACCGATTTGATTAGCGTGGTTCTTCCTGCCAATGATAAGAGTCTATCCTTCCACCCTTTAAGTTTGTTGTTCATGTGGTTTATGGTGTATTGATAATCTGCGCATTAGGGGTGATGATTTGTAATTGGGAGTCCTAGGTATTTACCCATTTTATCTGATTGTCGAATGTTTAAAATAGTTGATAGGTTATTATGATTTTCCATTTTAACATTTGTGGAAAAAATTAGTGAGGATTTATTGAAATTTATTTTTTGCCCCAATTGTTCTGCAAGGGTATTGAAGATATGAATAATAGTAGTAGCATTTACGAAATCTTCTTTTGCTAGGAGAATTATATCGTCAGCAAAGAGAAGGTGTGAAATGAGGATTCCTATTCTTTCAACCCTTACTGGTTGCCGTAGGTTCTCCTGAATGACATAGTTTATTAGTCTCGAAAGTCACTCCATGCATATTATAAATATGTAGGGGGATAATAGGTCTCCCTGCCTAATACATCTTCTAGGGAGGAAGTAGTTTGTGGGTTTCCCATTCACAAGTATAGAGATGGATGAGGTGGATAAAAATGACATAATGAGGGATATGATATTCTCAAGAAGGTTAAGGATTTCCAGGGATTGTCTAATGAACAACCATTCTAGTCTATCAACGACTTTTACCAAATCTATTTCGAGAAGCATTTTACCAATTTTTCCTTTTGATTTTTGATAGGAATGTACTCCTTCATGAGCTATAATTACATTATCAACAACTCTCCTTCTAGGGATGAAGTTGAATTGTTGCGGACTGATGATTTAGTCTAGGTAAGGTCTAATTCTATTCTCTATGATTTTGGTAATGGTCTTGTAGATTGTGTTACAAAGACTAATGAGTCTATAGTGGGTTATTTGTTCGGGATTGTTAGTTTTTGGTATTAGACATATGAAAGTCTTATTTAGTTTTGGAGGAATTTTGCAAGTATTGAACGCTTTCAAACAGGTGGCTACTACAGTTTCCTCGGTGTCCTTCCAATTTTTTTGGATAAAGATCAGATGTAGACCATCCGAACCAGGGGCTTTTAGAGGTTGGAAAGAAAATATAACATTTTTAGATTCTCCTATAAGTAGCAGTCTTGCTATGAAAATTTATCCTCCAAAGATAATGCATTGAGACATGAAAGATGGCTGATTATGAGACTTTGCTTTGGATCCATTGAGTAGATTTTTTGGTAGTGGGAGAGAATTATTTCACTAATAGTCATAGGATCAAAAGTGCAATTTCCACCAAATCATTAAGGCCTAATATCCCGTTTCTATGTCTTTTGTTGATGGTGGAGGCATGAAAACATTTTGTATTTGCATCACCCTTATTAAGCCATTGAATTCTTGATTTAAGTTTCAAAAATTCCTCTTCTCAAATAAGAACTTCGTTAAAATCGTTAATAAGGGTGTTTTCTAGCTCATAGTGAAAAGGATCTTTATGATAATTAGGGTCCATTTGTTGGAGACCTTTTAATATTTTAAGGATTTTATTTTTTTGTTTGAATATATTTCCAAAGGTTTCCTTATTCCAATTTTTTGTTGTATTGATGAAGTTGTCGACATCAATATTGTAATCTAAGCTATGGTTCCAAGATATTTTTACTATGTTTGGGAAGTCAAGGTGTCTCATCCACATAGTTTCTAGTCTAAAGATTTTGTTTGGTTTAACATAACATTTAATAATTTTTAGGAGTAACGGACAATGGTCAGAATGTGTCCTAGGTAGGTGGTGCACGTTTGAGTCAGGTTATAAGTTTATCCACTCCTGATTTCCAAGAAAGCGACCCAGTCTTTCATTGATTAGAGTCCCAAAGGAAATATCCAAAACATCATTGAACATAAGCTACTACAATACCTTTACAACTCCAAAATATGTAGTGTTAACCATTCCCACGAAGAGTCCTAAACAGGGCCAGTTAGCGGAAGAAGGATCCAATAACGTATCAACAGTGAGTGGTTCTAGGGTGTTTTGTTCCTCTTATCCTAGGGCTGGAGACATATTATGGGAATAGGGGGTGGCATTCTCTCAGATGGACTTGTGGGACCACTTGATCTTCTATGTTTTCATCCTCCTCATAGTCTAAAGTCCTTGTTGGATTAAAAAGAGTTTTGAATGTCTATGATCTGTTGTAGCGACGAATGCATGAATTTTTTCGATTGGTGTATAAGCAAGAGATGATACACACTCAAGTTTGAGAGGGGCGATGAGAGGTGGAGAATTTGGTAGAATTCTAATGTCGTCAGTTCCTGTGTTAGTTCTAGTTGTGTTGCAACTAGTCTTATGAGAATCCCCGTCAATCTTTCCTCTATCAGAAGAGGTAATGGAGTAAGATTGTTTTGAGAATGAGGTATTTCGGCCATCCCCTCGAAATTTGCATAGGTTTTGGAAAGCTAGATGGTGTGGGATGTATGGTGGCACCTCAGCCATCTAGGGGAATTGATGAGGGTCGTATGAGTAAGTTAGAGGGTAGTGATTTAGGAATGTTTGGGGTAGGGGGTTGTGGTAGGTTGGGTTCCTTATCAGTTGGTGGGGTATGTGATGCTGGTTGCTCGTATTTGAAAGTATTATGCTTTGTCTATGCATAATGTTTTGTGATGGTTGCAGTAATGTGAGTTGTTGTATTGTGACATTGTTCGTTGATTCTTGCTTTTGAAAGATGGTTGTTATCTCTTGGTCAGGGGTAATATTTATAATGATATTATTTTTTGGTTTAGGATTTTGATTGTCCACAATAGGTTGTACTAGGAGATCGTGTTGTACCTCCTTGCCATTTGATATACGTGTTTGATTGGTAGTCTTTTAAGTTGATTTGGAAATGAGGCTGCCATTTAGTGATAGATCCCCCATTGAGGTAATGTTAGTATCTAGTGGTTCAGTGTCCCTATGTTGTAGTTTTAATTCAACTGGAATTGTTTTATGTAGTTTGTCAGGTATGGCTGGGAGTAATTCCTGGTGAAATGTGATGCTATCCTGGTGAGAGGTGAGGCTATCTCCTGAATGTATGGGATTTGATTGAGATAATTTGTTTATTTTGATTGTAGATTTATTTATAGTAGGTAGGGGATGTGTCGTGTTTGGTTTACTTGTAGTGGCTATTTCCTATCTTTTAGGGGTAGGTGCATACGGAATTTCCATGTTGGATGTATTGAGATCGTTCAAACTGAACTTGGATACCATGTTTTTGACGCGGCTGGAATTATTCTTGTTTGGTGACGTGGCTTTGTTTTTTCTCCAAATTTGGAATCGTAATTTTGGTGTGTAGATAGTAGCATCACTTTCCATTTTTGGAATTTGTTTTATTGGAAGCATTTATTTGTTTTGGGATAGGAATGTTCTGGATATATTCATTATTGTGAGGATTTATTGGTTTCATTGACTGAGAAAAGTAATTGGTTTGCACATTTGTGGTATGTTTGTTGGTTGTCTTTCTATTCCTTTTTTGGGTAAGTGTTTTATTTAAAAGAAAATTGGTTAAGGGTCGATTAGAGTCGCCACTTTTTACGAAAAATTAAGAAAACTAATTTTCAAAAGATTAAAACAGAAATCAATTGAAAATCATATAAATGGGTTCGGGGTTCATATCAAAGCACCTAAAACGTTCGCTAACTTGCGGTTATCCAGTAATTAAAATATTTGGCTAAATAACTTTAAAAAAAAGATAAGCATGCTTGACTAGTTACGAAAAGAAGCAAACTTTTAAGTCTAAAAAACATTTTGTTACGGGAAAAGAAAAATGTTATCTAAAATAATACTAAGTAAACAATTTCAAAGTAATTTAAGTAGGAAAATAAGTATACTTATTTAATCTTTAGAAAAATATAAGTAATTAACTTAAAATGACCATCTTTTAGGGAATTGATTTGAGAAAAAAATTCATTAAAGTGAGTAAATAAGTAATAATTAAATAAAAATGAAATAAAGAAGAAAATATTTTGATTAAAGTCTGGTTCTGTCTGCCTGGGCCAGTACTTTGTCCTAATTTCTACTTTTGGACCTTTAGCAGATTTGTACCTGTCCTCGGTTAACATAAGATTAATTTTTTCATTGGGCTTTTGGCCCAATTTCTACCTGTCCTACAAACTAACAATATAATAGTTAAATAGGAGATGGGCATTTGACCCAATTACAATACAATACAACGCTGCATATTTAGGAGGGCTTTTGGCCCATTTAGGCCACTATATATTACGCATATACTTATTGTATATCATTGAATATTCTGATATTTCAGCTCTGAGAGCTGCATATTTAGTATATACAACATATATGTGACCTGTTTTGGACTCCAGGACGCCTGTATATCAACGTCATCACTGGTGATTGAGGACTGACTCAATGATGGAAATATTTGAGCCTCTATGGCTCAACTCGAGAATGCAAGGAAAAGAAGTACCTAATTAACTCGAAAGGGATTCATACAACAAACGAAAGAGATATAACTAATACTTGAGATAAAGAAACAAATGAAACATAACCTAGCTGAAATAAAAGAAACTGTATCTCGAGACCAAAATATCACCAAGAGCCAATGTTAGACCAAATTGTGAGATGGATTTTAAGAAGAAGAGCTATTATATGTCAATAAGCAAGCAATTAATATTTAACAATAACAAGAATCAATAAACAAACATCTAAACTTAACAGTAACAAGAAAACCAAGCAAAGAGGTAATTAATACTTAACATAAGAGATGCAATTCCAAGCAGACATTCACTGGGAGTTTTAACAATGACTAAGCTTAAATTATCGAATACCATTTCAACTATATCATATCACATCTAACTATAAACATGGCTGTATTCACCTAAGCCGAACACCACGGGATTCTGGAATTAAGAAAACCAGCCATATGAATAGATATTGCTATTACTGGACAGAATCAAAAAGTTGATGCAAAATCTAAACCGTCCTTTTAAAAATAGATCCAAACTCCAGAACTACAACACACGAAGATGCATCATTATCATAGGAGAAGATAACACACATTTGTTAAAGATGACACTGATTTTTGTAACTCTTAAAATAGCGAAGGAATCGAGCTAAACAACCCGTACATTAGCCCTTTTTGAAATACGAAATCGAACATTCAAGAAGTTATTCTAGAAATTTAGAAATATTTATCTCCGGTAACCAAGGAGTTTAGATTTTTCTCAAATGTTCAAACCACTCGATGTCAAATACCATAAAAAGCAATCAGAGGACATATAATCTCAAAAGAAATAGAAGAAGTAGCAACTTTCGAGATTTAACAAAATAACATAATTAAATTCTAGAAAAGAGAAATTGAGAAGATATCAAAATTTAACAAAAACAAACATACGAGATTGAGACTCGATAGAACAAAGGCATAAATATAAGCAAGGTAGTCCAACAACACTCTGAGAGAAATAGATTTGAGAAGATAAGCGACAAATACATAAAAAAATAAGCTTAAGCACTAACATCCCCATTCGTACACTTAGTTAAGGCGAAAAACAAATAACATTATGATCAGTTAGAAGTCCAAGTAACATAGGAAATAAATCTGAAGACTCATATTCAAACCAAACAGACTCTCAACCAAAATATTGAAGTCGAAATAGAAACTAGAACGAATCCAAGGAAACCAATTGAAACAAGCTCATCACATTACGCTTTGAATATGAATAAAACGTAAAGGAGGGAAGATGTTTTACCTTTCTTCGAGCAGCGAATTGGGAAGACGAGCTATGCACGAAGAAGCTTCCACCACTATGAATCGACGCCGATGAGATCTAGAGAGCAAAAGATTAGAAAGAAACCAAAAGCTAGACTCCAAATTTATATGGTTTAGGAAGACTAACTTTCTACACGGTTTCGACTCTCTATTTTTGTGTCTCTTTCATGCATAACCACTATGTTTTCTCTCAATATTCAACTATGTATTTATGAAATTTTCAGTTCCTAAACCTTTGTTAACAATTTGTGTCTCTAATATTTTTTTCAACCCCTAACAATGAAGAAGAAATAGGCTTTTATAGAGCGAGAAATAGGGCTAGAAATTGGGGGCCCCTAACAATGAAGAAGAAAGAGGCTTTTATAGAGGGAGAAATATGTCTGGAAATTGGGGGGGGAGGGATCCAGATGAAAACTGGATAAGATTTTCCGGTGGACAATTCGAATTTCAAAAACTCAATCTCCAGGACAACAATATGTTTGATTACAAATGGATATACCTCCAATTCTCAACAAATGTCCAACGCATTGATGACCCAGCCGTTTGATTTTGAGGGGCAAGGATGAAATAGCGAGGAGATTGCTCCACCTTACTTATTCACGTACAAAGGACGAGGACTAGGTCATTGGAGCTGAAATTGCGTATGAAATATGTACTGGTTGGCGAGAAAGACGACGCAGGGCTGTGAACTACTGTATGCGTCTTTGACGCTGTGTATTTTCATTTTCCACTGCTTTTTGGAGTCACTGTTGTGTTGTTGATTCCGTGAATTGAAAAATAGTAGACGCCGTGAAAAATTGTTGACGTTTAGCAGCTGTTGTCGTTTGTTGGAGATACAAACGTTGCTGCTTCTGGATAATGCTTCAAGTCAATTCAGTATTCCTCCATTGAGGATAAGCAATTGGCTTTGAGGTATGATAGTTTTCATCCATGGATTCCATCCATTCATGGAGTTCCAAATTCTCTTATTTTCATTGTTAGAAATCTCCAATTAAGTTAGGATTTTCTTCAATTGCCACGGGTTCTCTTGATTTTTGATTTTAATGATTGAATTATGATCTCTTATGCATGAATTGATGAAATACTATGATTTTATGATGATTCCCCTATAAACCCATGTAATTCCCATGTTTTCCAAGTTATGATCATATGATGTCAGGTTTTGATTATAAAGCAAGAGTTTTATAAAATTAAGCATGTATTGATAGAATTACACAAATTTATGATGAAATCCATATCTAACCCATATTTTCTAAATGTTGATGATTGAAAGTGGGCTTTGAACCTTGAAAGGTAAATTATGGAAATATGCATGTTCTTATGAAATATATGCAAATGTTTTAAGGATGCTTTGAGAGTAAAGTATCTATAATGATGTTGTTGTTGTGTTGTTGAAAGGATTTCTCATAAACACATGAAATCATGATGTGAAAGGTTTTCTCACATAATAAGGTTTCTAAGGTTGAAAGGTCTTCTCACCAAATTGAATCAAAGATTAAGAGCTATCCTAATGAAATCTAGCTTGGATTGGTTATTGAATGATACCTTTCCATGGATAATGACTTAGCTTGGATTGGCGATGACTTGCCCCTCCATGGATAATAAGAACAAGTAAGAAATGACTATTCCGTGGGATTTATGCTTAGCACTGAGAGGATATTGAGATGGAAGCTCTCTTGTTAGTAGCGGCCGGGTTTCTAGAAGCAATCTCCATATCCCTTACCCATGTGCCCCCGTAGGATGATTGTCTAGATAGACATTAGTTAGTGGATCCACTTAAGCTACAAGTTCATGGTCCTTACCTTGGCAAGTAGGACAACCTTTATCGGTGTGGGAGACACCGGGGAGTCATGTTATAGCTCACATGGTCTCTATGTCGGTTAAGGATAATTCCCACAATAATAATGAACTAAGGTAACTTTAAGAATAATCTCATATGTGTTCAAATGTTTTAATGATGTTATCTTGCATTGACCATGTTTTAGGACTTACGTTTTGTAACCCTTTTATATCATGTTTTAGTTTGGTCAATTGCATGTCATGAAATGTCCTATTTTAGGTGATTTAAATGTTTTATGCATAGCGATCATACTTGGTACATTTTTTTTGTCACGACCCTGGGGTACTCCCTAGATGTAACATAGTGTATAGAACCCCGAAGGACTCCATACAAGCCACTTAGCTCTCATAAAATAAGAAATAGAACAATAAGAGTAAACAATAGCCCAAGTCCAAACATGTAATAAAAGCAAAGTGGAAGTCTAATACACTTGTCTCATCATAGCCATCTAATACAATAGAATGAAATTGGGCCTAGCCCATACATCATGTTCAAAAGAGAAAATACATGAAAGATAGTGAAACAATAAAACTCCATCCTTGAAGCATGAGGACTCACCAAAGGCTCATAATATCTCAAGTAAACCTCTAGCCACGAAACTGATGACCTTGACTGCCGGACCCTACATTTGGGAAATATAGGCAAGAGTATATGTTAGTACAAAAAAATGTACTAAGTATGATAGCCATGCATAAAAAAATTTAAATCATGCTAAAAAGGGATATGCATTTCATGACATGCAATTGACCAAGCTAAACATGATATAAAAGAGTTATAAAAAATAAGTCATAAATCACGGTCAATGCAAGCTAACTTCATCTTTTAAACCTTTGAACTCATATGCGATACTTCTTGAAGTAACCTTCGTTCATTATTACTTGTGGGGAATTAGTCTTAACCGACATTGAGACCATATGTGCTATAACATGGAATCCAGTGTCTACCCTACACCGAAAAGGGATGTCCTACTTGACGAAGGTAGAACCTTGAACTTCTAGCTTAATAGATCCACTATCTAATCAACTATGGGGTCACATAGTTAAGGAATAAAGATAATGCAACTAGAAACCCGACCTCTTCTACGGGGGAGCTTCCATCTCATGAGATTTCTTGGAAACCCAGACTCTACAGGGAGAGATTCCATCTCACTATCAATATCCACTCGGTGCTAAGCATAAATCCCAAGAAATGGTCATTTCTTACTTGACTTCATTATTCATGAAAAGGTGCCCTTGGCCTACCAATTCAAACTAATTTCATTAAGATAGCTCCTAGGTTTTGATTCAATTAGGTGAGAAAGCCTTTCAACCTAAAAATCCTTTCTATGTGAGAAAACCTTTCACATCATGCTTGTATGTATTTTAGTGAGAATATCCTTTTACAACACAACATCAACATTGGTACTTTACTCTCAAAGCATCCTTAATACATTTGCATAAATGCCATAAAACAATGCATAAGTCCATAATTTACCTCTTGTGGTCAAAACCCACTTTCAATCATAAACTCTTAGAAAATATGAGTTAGATATGGATTTCATCATAAATACATGTAAAGCTTGCTATACATGCCTAATTTCATAAAATTATTCCTTGAAGATCAAATCCCACATCATATGATTCATAACTTAAAAACATAGGGTTTACATTGGTTCATGGGGGAATCATCATAAAATTATAACGTATCATCAATTCATGCCAAAGAGATCATAATCAATCATTTAAATCAATAATGAAAACAATCCATGATAATTGAAGAACTACCTAACTCAATTGGGGAATTCTACCATTTGAAATAGAGGAATTTGGGAACTCCATGGATGAAAACTATCATACCTTTAATAAAAAAGCTAGACTTCAATGGATGAATTGAGATCATTACTTGAAACACTAAGTTGAATCTTTTTCTTCTTCAAATTTCTAGAGAGAAATATATTTGGAGAGGATATTTGGTTTTCTTTTGTGAATTTAGAAGAATGAAGTGAATGGGTTAATTTTGGGGTTGAAAAATACTTATATATGGGTCTTATAGAAGGGTAAAAATAACGTAGTATAGGAACTAATTAATTAGAAAAAGACCCTACTGCCACTTAAAATATCTGACAGCTGGCCAGCGACGGGCCGTGGTCTAACCCACGGTCCGTCCTAGTAGACCGTGGTTGGGCATTAGAAAGTCTGTTTTTGGCCCTCAAACCACAGACCCTAACCATGAATCGTAGTCTTACTACGGTTCAAAGGTCGAGCCGTGGTCCTTGACCTCTGCATCTTAGCCAAGGTGTCCAACCTATGGACCCACCTACGGTCCGTGGTTGGCCTCCGTGACTGGCACCTGCAACTTCCCAAAATCTGATCCTTTTCCCTTTTTTGGTTACGGGGTGTTACAATATCTCCCCCTTGGGACCATTCATCCTCGAATGAGATTTTAAACTTGTTCTGAAAGAGTAGGATAGGAACTAACAACCTAATCTACAATGCAAGGCATAAAACCAAGGAGGAACTATCGACTCCAAGCTTGGACGTTCTCAAAACATCATAAGAGGGGTGAAACTAACTTTGTCAGCCCATTATGCATGCAATACACATAAAGAAGGAGGAAACATCAACTCTAAGCTAATCATACTCAAATGCATCATAGGGAACTGGAACTACATCTAACAACCCAATATGCATGAATTTTCAAAATTACTAATGTTCAAGGAGGAACTACCTTCTCCAAGCTAAAAGCATGGTCAACACAATCTCATGAGCTCATAAAATCTATAGGCAACTCATACTCAATGCACAACAACATGAGGAAAATCAATAATATAAAATCATTTTCTTGCAAAACAAAAGTTTTCATGAACATGCATC
This sequence comes from Solanum stenotomum, assembly GCF_019186545.1. Taxonomy (NCBI): domain Eukaryota; kingdom Viridiplantae; phylum Streptophyta; class Magnoliopsida; order Solanales; family Solanaceae; genus Solanum; species Solanum stenotomum. The sequence continues at coordinate 28,187,423 of NC_064286.1, read as the reverse complement.
ACATCAGGAAATCGTGGAAACACATAAAAAAACTCATGACTCCCAAATTAGAGACAAACCGAGAGAAACTCATTACCTCAAGCTAGAATAGGAGTAGAAGGAAAGAGATGATGATATAAGGAAATCATATCGGCCTCGGCCTCCCAAGTAGCACCCTCAACGAATTGATTCCTCCACAAAACCTTTACGGAAGCTATTTCTTTACTTCTCAACTCCTTAACTTGCAAGTCTAGAATCTCTACCGGAACTTCCTCATAAGAAAGAATTTCATCAAACGGGATGCACTGTTGCCAACTTCCTCATAGGGGAACTATGGATGTCAGATCTAAAACACAGTTCTTAAGCATAGAGAATGGAAAACGGGATGCACTGTTGACAACTTATTTGGCAAATCTAACTCATAAGCAACCTTACCAACATGCCTTAAAATCTGATATGGGCATACATATCGGGGACTAAGCTTACCTTTCGTACCAAACCTCATTACACCCTTCATGGGTGAGATTTTCAAGTAAACTTAATCGCTAACCTCAAACTCTAGATCCCTTCTTCTCACATAGGCATAAGACTTTTGCCAACTTTGAGCTATTTTCAACTCTTCTATAATAAGCCAAACTTTCTACATGGTTTCTTGTACCAATTCGGGACCTATTAGGGAAAATTCACCCACCTAAAACCATCCTATAGGAGATCTACACCTCTTACCATACAAGGCCTCAAATGGAGCAATATCGATACTCGAGGGATAACTATTTTTGTAAGCAAACTCAGTCAATGGAAAATGGTCACCCAATTGCCCTTAAAATTGATAACACAAGACCTTAACATATCTTCTAAAGTATGGATCATACGCTACGCTTACCCATCGATTTAGAGGTGAACAATCATGCTAACCTTAACCTTAGTACCATGAACCTTTTGGAATGACTTCCAAAAATGAGAAATGAATTGGGTACCACGATCGGAAATAATGAACATAGGCACTCCATGTTACCTTACAAGTACAACTTGGCATAGTCCTCCGCCGAATAGCAAACCTTGACGGGAAGGAAATGAGCTGATTTTATCATCAAATCTACTATCACCCAAATCAAATCATGTTGTCTCCAGGTGAGAGGCAAACCGACTATAAAGTCAATATTCAAATCTTCCCACTTCCAAGTGGGAATACTAATGTCTTCGGATAAACCTCCTGGTTTCTGATGCTCAGCCTTTAATTGTTGGCAATTTGGACACTTAGCCACAATTCCCGCAATATCTTACTTCATCCCATTCCACCAATAGACCTCCCATAAATCATGGTACATCTTGTTGGCTCCTGGGTGAATGGAATACCATGAACTATGGGCTTCTGTTAAAATATGTTCCTTCTAGTCATTCACATTTGGAACACATAATTGACCTTGGTATCTAAGTACTCCATCTCCCCTTGGGAGAAAACCTCAACGGACTTCTTGAGCACCGCTTCCTTCAATTCTACCAAAATTGGATAAAGACCTTGCTTGGCTTTCACATCCGCCACAAATGACGATTCAGAACCATTGTAAACCAGAACACCACCCTTGGTGGAGTCAACACGTTGAACACTTAATCGAGGCAATCTATAAACATCTCGAACCAACTCTTTCTTTTCTTTCTCAATATGAGCAACACCACCCATATATAACCGACTAAGAGCATCCACTACCACATTTTCTTTACCGGGGTGGTTAAGAACACTCATATTATAATCCTTTAATAACTCAAGACACCTTCTTTGGCGAAGATTGATGAGTGCACAAATTGGACTCATTTAGGGCTATATATTGATAGAATTAGTGTCCTCAAATGCATATTTTGTCTTAATATCTGATGAAAACTCTTAAGTTTCAGGTAATTGGAGTTTGAGGCAAAACATGGACAATACTTGGCAAGAAGGAACAAGGTGGCTGAAAAGAACGAAGAAATGAAGGCCTGACGATTTCTGATCCCAGTTGGTGAGTCGCCAATCGGCCTGGAGATCACTTATTGTTCCAGTGTGCTGAGCCTTGAAACGAAAGATCAAGTTGGCGATGAAATGGAGCAGTCGTCGTGTCATCGAGTGTTCCACGAAGCAGTACCATATTGCCCAACGACTCAAAGTGTGAAGAGGCTGAAGGCTACAGAAAAAAGGTGATGAAATCGACCAAAAGGCGAATCACCGAGTGTATCGGCGATCCCGACTAACTGCGCCGAGTGATTCTCCACAACCCAAATTTTCAAACATTATAAATACTTGTTTAAATTGTTATCTTAGTATTCAGTCATAGACAATTTTTAATTCAGACTTAGAATATTTTCAGTTTTAAGATTTAGAGGGTTTTAGAGACTTTGTTCTAATACCTTGAAGATTCAAAAGGTTTCAACTTCAAGAAATTGGATGTGGGTCTCGAAGATTCTTCACTCTTTACCTGTTTTAAGACTTAATTATTGATACCTAGTTGATGGAAACTGATATTGGTATTGATTTTTACTTCTTTTACATGTGTAGCGAAAATCCCAATTCTTGGGGTGTGATTTTGTGAATATAGGTTAGATTATCTGTTGGGTCTAGCTTGTTGAAGATTTATTTGTTGTTTAAATATGATTTCATTTAGTAGTTGTGTATGAACTTAATGGGATTGTAGTTGCAAATATGATTTCATCTTAGTGTTTTTGGCTTGCTCGAGAGAGAGATCGTAAAACTAAGACTACTAAATTGATAGCTGGTGGTATTGGGTCGACATGGGTTCAGCTCTAGAGAGTGAATCCTAGTCCTTTTCCCACACATTCAGCTCGAGAGAGTGAATGGGCTAAGGTAGAGGCTGTGCTTAATGCGGCAACTCAGTGTTCGAGAGAAATCGAGTTGATTCAGGGTAAGTTGCTCGAGAGATAATATACCCCCACTATAGTCTAGCCTAGTCACAAATGTTCAACAATGTACCATCAAAAGCATGTACCCAATAGTGTAGTTTATCCCGTATTCCTATCACATCCCAAGAATCCCGTCTCCATTTCTTGTTTCCTTATATTTTTGTTTGTTTTTGTTCATTAGCTTAACACAAACCCCCATTATTGATAATTGACGCTTGTGTCACCCCCATAGATTTAGTATGTTTTTATTCGTTAATATTTATAGCTATGACAAATGAGAACTAGATTGTATTTTTCTATTAATTCTCAAAACCACTCCCTGTGGAAACTATCCTAACCGTTGGTTGGGTTATATCACTATACGCGATCGTATGGCATTTGAACCAAAATAGTGTCAGTTAATTACGTCTTTAAACATCAAAATGGTACCGCTTCCGGGGAGTGGTGTTATTTGAGGATTTGTAGTTAAGTAGAATTTTTTTTCTTCTTAGTCGTAGTTTACTTACTTAATTTTTAGTTTTGTCTTGATTGTTTGTGTTAAAAGCAGGAAGCATGAATGCTAATGGTAGTAACAGCAGCCAGGTGGGCCACCAAGAGGACATCAGAAATCTCAACGATGTCCAAGAGCCCAACATTTATGACCCCCATCTCATGGGAGGTATTGGGGCCATCCGTTTACCTCCAGCCGAAGGAAATGCAGTGTTCCATATAACCAGTACTATGTTCCAACTATTGCAACTAAAGGGACTTTTTAGTGGATTGGCTCATGAGGATCCTCACGAGCATCTTCAAAACTTCGTGGATGTGTGCGGACCATTCTCTTCAAAAAACATCTCTCAGGAGTTAGTCTAGTTAAGGTTATTCTCTTTCTCGTTAATGGGAGAAGCGTGCAAGTGGCTGGTGGAGTTGCCACTGGAATCCATCACTTCTTGGGAGGAACTGGTCACCACATTTAATGTGCGATTTTTCCCTCCCTCGATGATGATGACTCTTCGGGATACTAGCCAAAGATTTAAGCGTTTGGAGGGCAAGCCAATTTATGAGACTTGGTTGCGATTCAAAAAGTTGGTGCTCCAATGCCCGACTAATGGTCTGCCCGACAATGTTTTGTTGCAGTACTTTTACCAAAGCCTGGACTCGGTAAACAAAGGTGTTGCTGAGCAGCTTTCACCTGGAGGCCTAATGCAACAACCGTATGTAGTTGCAGCCCAACTTTTAGATGGCATGACGACCATAAATAGAGCATGGTACATCCGTAAAGATCAAGTTTCCCCTCTCACATTCAAGCTCTCTAAGGAGCAGATAGAGAAAGATCATGAGAGAGACCAAAATATGGCCAGCATCATGACACAACTTGACATTTTATCCAAATGGTGCCCGTGGTGTCAATGCCGTTGGGGTCCTGTGTGCAAATCCTGAGGAGACGAAGTTCGAAGCCTTATATAATAAGGAGGTAAACTTTCTAGCAAATCAAGGCGGTGGTTATCATTCAAACTACCCAAGGCAGGGTGGTAACCAAGGTTGGGCAAGAGAGGATGGTTAGAAGGATCGCAACAGAGAATGAAGGGACCGAAATCCTAACTGGAAGGATATGAAGAAGGACAGGTATGTGCCTCTCCATGAGCGTCAAAATTAGAAGGATTTGAAAGGTGGTAGTTCTGAGGATATGCTCTCTCATATCCTCAACAATGTTGAAGGGTTAGACAAAATTTTGAAAGAAATGAAAGAAGATATGTCCACCCTTAGCCAGACCGTCACCTCCCATTCAGTGTCGATAAAGCAGTTGGAGAGCCAAATGGGTCATATATCATCTCATCTCAATCCGAGACAACAGGGGGCTTTGCCTAGTGACACTATGGCTAACCCCAAGTATGAGGTTTGAAGGTGGAATTGTGTCGTGCCGCGATGTTACCTAAGGAGTTGTTTGGGAGGAAACCCAAAATCCCTTAATGCTTTCTATTTGTGTTTTTGTAAAATAATGGTGTGTTGTTTGTACAGGTTGAAGTGCGGAAAGTGTCGAAAAAGTGCAGGGTGGCGAGCAATAGTTCCAGTCAGCGAGTTGCCGAAGAGGTCAGAAAACCCGACCTAATCCGCCATTTGACTCAAGATATCTTCAAATTAGAGTCTGTAAAACTCAGCGAGCCTAGGGAATTTATTGGCAAATCACCGATCATGTTGGTGATCTCGACGGAGACCGCCATTGGGACCCCCACACCACTGTGGGTTATGTAAGATTCTACGAGGTAAGTGAACACTCGTCAAATAGCTGAGAGGATAGGCAAGCTCGACTAATGTCGTCGAATTGGTGAATATTGGACGGTTTTGCAGGCCGAAGGTCTAAAAACATCAAACTCATTCACTTTCCATCTACCCAAACTCACACCTGCATGCTAGTTCCTATGTTTTCACATTTTTAGAGTATTTTTAGTGCTGATTTGTGCTCGGGATTGTATTACATTGCCGCCTAGCGTTTCAGTCTTCTCTTTGTTGACACCAAAGGTTGGTTTTCTATGCCCTGAGTTTATTTTATCAAACATTATACAAATTTGCATTTGATCTTATTGAGTTGTTGTGTGTTGGGTCTCTCCGATAAGCTTAGATTGTTTACATGCATGATTTAATCTAATAATCTTGCTCGAGTAGTTGTAACTGTTGAATTCCCATAATTGTATGCCTTAAACTAGATTAAAATGCAAAAGGTTGTGTTTGGTTTAATTGTACTAGTGCATACTTTGATTTTGTTTTTGCGGGTTACGGGGTTGAATTCAAGAAGTTGGGTTGAAAATATGCACGTTGAGCCGTTTGGGGAGCTGGGTCGAGCTCGCCGAACCACTCTGCATTTCGCCTAATATCCCCATCTCGCCCTTAAATTTTATGCTCTATGTTTTGATGGGTTCTGTAACTTTCGACGAAAAGTTAAAGGTCGCCAAAGACCTTCGGCGACTTGCCAAAAGTCTCTTTTTATACTTGACAACACCCCTGGATCTCTGTACACTGTAGCTTTCAGTGGACTAACCCTATATCACTGAATGATATCGACGACTCACCGAAAGAGTCGGCGAAGCTTACCGCAACTGATCTCCCGTGCTTTAGTCAAATGTTTCTCTAACTTCTCTTCGAGATTTTGCAGACATGACTAAATCTAAAGTTGTTGAAAGAATAACGCCAACTCAAGAGAAGTCCAAAGGGATTGCGATAAAGGATGATGCAATTACGTCGAAAGGAAAAGCTTCGAAACTACCCACAACTATTGGGAAAGGCAAGGGCAAGAGACCCACTTCTGCCAGGAAAACCATTACCCTGGACCCTAATATTCCTTCATGGGCCAGGGGATTTTGAAGAGTGGTGCATGTCTTTCTAGCAGACTCACACTCAACAGACCTTAGTGAATCTGGAACTGTTGTTCCCCCTGAGGTGACCTCGGGCACTGATGCCCAGATAGATGGAGCGACTGTGTAGACAGGACTCCTCTTTACCTCCCTCTCTATTTTTCTTTATTTCACTGTTGGATAATTTTTATTTGCATTTGAGGACAAATGATTTTTGTTTGTGGTGGGGTGAGGCCCACCTTTGTGCATATTTATTTTGTTATTTTCGGGTTGAAATCTATAATTATGCTATGCACTGCTTTTCGTGGATGTTTGAGCTTGTGGCTCTTTTTGTTTTTTTTTATTGCAAATGATTTTGACCCTTCCAAAAATTTCTTGCCACCTCTCTTGTGATTGAAAGTGGCTGTTCTTTGGCAAATTTAAGTCTCATTCCTCATCAATACAGATGACTAGAATAGTGCTCATAATCGAATGAACATTAATGTACGGCTACGATGACACCAAATGAAGTTGCATAGATAATATGTGAACTCTTTTAATCTCGTTGTGACTATCCAATTATCAAATTGATTCTCTTGCGTTGAACGTTGCACACTAGCGAAAGTGTGGAGTCTTGTTTTGTTTTAGTGTAGATGCCTTGTGTGATGAGCTTACTGTGAACCATGCGTGAAACATCTAAAATTTGCCCCGTTGGTCTGATCGACTAAGTAAGGCTATCTCTTGACATGATCTTAGGCAACTTCGAAGAGTGTGAACCAATTTGACATAAACCTCTTTTGTGACCTACCTTGTGAGTGTGTGAACCTCTTTTTAACACCCCTTGAGCCTTACATTTCTTTGGAAGAAACTTGATGAAAACACGACCTTTCTTGACCCACTACCTATAATCCTCTTGATTTGTGGTTGATTGAATAGCCAAGTTAGGCCAAAAGCCTAAGTTGGGGGTGTGGTGAAAAGATAAGGCCAAGTCAAGAAGCGCAAGAAAAGTCTTCTTTAACCCATGGTGTTGAAAGAAATGGAACCCCTCCATACAGAAAAAAAGAGAAGAAAAGAATGAAAAAGAAAAGTTGTGGAATAAAGTACAAAAGAAATGGGGTTCCTGAACAATCCATGGAAAGTGAATAATAGGATGACTTATGAGCACTAAAGAAAATATTGAAGGAAGAGGAAAAGAAGTGTTGTGAGCACCACATTTCGTGAGGATGAAAGTCACTGAAACTAAATGACCATACTTTTGCACTCAGCCCCATTACAAGCCTTGTAAAGACCTTTTTGATCTTGAGTGAGCTGAAACAAATGTTGATTGGAAAATACGGGCAAACCTATGGGTGAAAGCATGCATTGTGTTTTTCTTTTTGAGTGTGAGCGTTGCATTTGATTTTGAAGCTTTATATGATTAAATTTCTGTGTGTGGAAATGGCATCATCCTTTGTGTGAGGGCATTCGAGTGCTTTTGTTGTGCTTGAACTTGCATTTGAAGCACGTATTGCGAGCTGGAGAATCTTTGGTAATGGTGTGTCACAACTTGAATATTTGGGTACACAATTGATCCTTGCATGAGTAAATTGAGTCTTGTTGTGTACATTCATGATCGAGTCTTGTGTAGAACTATTTGAGACATCCGTTTTGAACTGCTGAACTTAAGGTTTACTTGAGGACAAGCAAAAGTTTAAGTTTGGGGTATTGATGAGTCCACAAATTGGACTCATTTAGAGCTATATTTTGATAGAATTAGTGTCCTCAAATGCATATTTTGTCTTAATATCTGATGAAAACCCTTAAGTTTCAGGTATTTAGAGTTTGAGGCAAAGTATGGACACTACTTGGCAAGAAGGAACAAGTCGGCTGAAAAGAACGAAGAAATGAAGGCCTGAAGATCACCGAGCCCAGTTGAAGAGTCGCAAATTGGCTTGGAAATCGCCTTTTGTTCCAGTGTGCCAATCCTTGAAAGGAAATATCAAGTTGGTGATAAAATGGAGCAGTCGGCATGTCGCCGAGTAGTTCCGTAAAGCAGTACCATATCGCCCAACGACTCAAAGCGCGAAGAGGCTGAAGGCAATAGTAAGAAGGCGATGAAATCGACCAAAAGGCGGATAGCCGAGTGTATCGACTATTCCGACTAACTGTACCGAGTGATCCTCCGCAACACAAATTTTCAAACACTATAAATACTTGTTTAAATTGTTAACTTAGTATCAAGTCATAAATTTTTTTTAATTCAGACTTAGAATATTTTCAGTTTCAAGTTGTTTTAGAGACTTTGTTATAAAACCTTGAAGATTCAAAGGGTTTCAACTCCAAGAAATTGGACGTGGGTCTCAAAGAACTCTTGACGTGTTTTAAGACTTAATACTTCATACCCAGTTGATGGAAACTGATATTGGTATTGATTTTTACCTATTTTACATGTCTAGCTAAAACCCCAATTCTTGGGGTGTGATTTTTTGAATATGATTTAGATTATCTATTGGGTCTTGCTTGTTGATGGTTTATTTGTTGTTTAAATGTGATTGCATTTAGTAGTTGTGTATGAACTTAATGGGATTGTAGTTGCAAATACGATTTCATCTTAGTGTTTTTGGCTCGCTCTAGAGATAGGTCGTAAAACTAAGACTACTAAATTGATAGCCAGTGGTATTGGGTCGACATGGGTTAAACTCAAGAGAGTGAATCCTAGTCCTTTTCCCACACATTCAGCTCGAGAGAGTAAATGGGCTAAGGTGGAGGCTGTGCTTAATGCGACAACTCGGTGTTCAAGAGAAACCGAGTTGATTCAGGGTAAGTGGCTCGAGAGAGAATTTACCCCCACTATAGTCTAGCCTAGTCACAAATGTTCAACAATCTACCATCAAAAGCATGTACGCAATAGTCTAGTTTATCCTGTATTCCTATCACATCCCCAGAATCACGTCTCCATATTTCGTTTCCTTATATTTTTGTTTGTTTTTGTTCATTAGCTTAACACAAACCCCAATTATTGATAATTGACGCTTGCGTCACCCCGTTAGATTTAGTATGTTTTTATTTGTTAATATTTATAGTTATGACTAATTAGAACTAGATTTTGTTTTTTTATTAATTCTCAAAAACCTATCCCTGTGGGAACGATCCCAACCCTTGGTTGGGTTATATCACTACACGCGATCGTATGGCATTTGAACTGAAATAGTGTCAGTTGATTACGTCTTTAAACATCAAAGATTAAAATCTTTTTGATTAAATACATATTGAAAACTCTTGTAGTCGGTAAACATATCTACAAGTACTTTATACAAATAGTGTCCAAATCTTTAAGGCAAAAACGACCGCCGCTAACTCAAGATCGTGAGTAGGATATTTCTTCTCATGGATTTTAAGTTGCCTTGAGGCATAGGGAATAACTTTCCCATTTTTCCTATGCACACCTAACCCAATCCTCGAAGCATCACAATAAACCACAAAACCATTTGTTCCTTCCGGTAAGGTCAACACCGGAGCGGAAGTAAGTCTATCTTTCAACTCTTTTCACACACTGCAGACCATATGAACTTAGCCTTCTTTTTATTCAAAGCCATCAAAGGAAAGGCAATTGAAGAGAATCCCTCAAACAACCTTCTATAGTAACCGGCTAAACACAAGAAGCTCCTAATATTCGAGGGAGTTAGAGGTCTAGGCCAACTTTTGACCGCATCCGTCTTCTTAGGATCTACCTCATTACCCTTGCTTGAGACAATAGGACCAAGGAAAGCTACAAACCTTAACAAAAATTCACATTTGCTAAACTTTGTAAAAAGTTGTTGGTCCTTAAGGATTTCAATACGATCCTCAAATGATCAATATGCTCATTCTCACTTCTTGAAACGATCAAAATATCATCGATGAACACAATATCAAACATGTCAAGGTTTTGCTTAAACACCTTATTCATCAAGTCCATAAATGCTGCCGAAGCATTAGTCAACCCGAATGACATTACTAGAAACTCATAATGATCATACAGAGTTCAAAAAGACGTCTTCAGAATGTCATCATCTTTCCCTTGGGAGAGGATACTTTTTCTTAATGGCAACCTTGTTCAACTGTCGATAATCGATACATACACATACAAAGAGAACCATCTTTCTTTCTCACAAACAAAACTGGAGCACCCCATGGAGAAACACTCGGTCGAATGAAACCCTTATTCAACAAAGCTATCAATTGTTCTTTCAACTCCTTAATTTCTGGAGCCGTACAATAAGAAGGAATAGAGATAGGTTGCGTATCTGGGAGAAGGTCAATATCGTAGTCTATTTCCCACTCGGGAGGAATACCAGGTAAGTCATCTTGGAACATTTCTGTAAATTCATTGACAACGGGGACCAACTCAAGAGAAGGGGTTTCAAAATCTACATCTCTCAACCTTACTAGATTGTAAAAGCAACCCTTAGAAATCATCTTTCTAGCTTTTAGATACAAAACAAATTGACCCTTAGACATAGAATTTCCCTCCTTCCACTCTAGGATAGGGTCATTCAGGAATTGAAACTTGACTACACGAGATCTACAATCAATAGAAGTATAATAAGAGTGCAGCTAATCCATACCCAAGATAACATCAAATTCTAACTAATCAAGCTCTACCAAGTCAACAAGAGTAACTCTATTGGACAAGGAAATGGGACACTTCCTATAAACCCTCTTAGCCACCACAGAATTACCTACAGGAGTAGAGACAGAAAAAGGTTCTATCAACACATCGGGGAGCACATCAAACCTCATCACCACGTAAGGCGTTACAAAAGACAAGGTAGCACCGGGATCAAATAAAGCATATACATCAAGTTGAAAAACTTTTAACATACCTGTAAGCACATCCGGAGAACTCTCTTGTTCACCTCCAGTATGAAGATCATAAAAGCGGTTTTGTTAGGAGCATTGGAATCCAAACCACTAGGGGTGCCTTGCTTGCCATCTATTCCCTTACCTATGAGCATTGAGAAATCCCTCATTTGGTGACCACTTTTACCACAACCATAGAAACCATCTGTGCTAGCTAGACACTTACCACCGTAATTCCTTCCAGACATCATTGTCAAACATGGGGGGATTTGAGATCAATTAGCAATCACAATAATAACAAATAACAGGGGTAATAAAATGATTTAGAGGTACTTGGGGGATTAGCCAATTAACTGCCAATTAAGATAAATGGCTGATAGCTAATTGCTGAAAGTTACTAAATCTTCACAAGTGGAATGGGCTTTAAGTGAGGCAACTTTCTCTCGAACAACTGCCACACTTCAATTTAGTTCTTTCGAACCTCAACAGACTAACCTAAAAAGACCAGCCCATAACCTCACTGCATTTACTCTCTCGAGCTAGATAGGTAGCATGAGACTTAGGATTCATTCTCTCCAGCTAAACCCACGATAGCTCAATTACTACGAGTACTAATTTATTGCCTTGCTTTACACTCCTCTCTCAAGCAAGCATAAAACTCTAAACCATATTGAAATAACATTCAACACATCAATTTAACACATCAATAAATCAGACCCACTCCAAATTAGAAATACAATCAATAATTTCTTACATCCATCAACTAAATTAAGCAATTAACCACATGGTCAAACCCCATTCTGGCCCTCAAGAATGGGGTTTTAGATAATTATCACAAAAAGTGAAAATTCAATACCTATAACATGCTCCGTAGCTGGTAATGATTTGCAAGACTTCAAAATTAATAAACTTCGCTTAAATTACAAGACTCAACTCCAAAATCCACTTGAAAGCTTGAAAATTTAGCAAGAAAAATGTTTTTCGTTCTGGGTGTGAGTTTCCCAATGCTTTTATGCCTTCTCTCTCTTCAAAATATTAATTTATACTAATCCAAAGTTTGACAATTTGGGGAAAATTGGTGAGGAAAGTCAGGTTTTGCTAACTGGTCGGTGACTCGCTAAACACCCCTGTGCATCGCCTTCGAGTGTCGTGTTATTAACCTATTATGCACCGTAACTTTAGGCTATTTAAGTAGGGGTCGCCGATGGGTTTAGCGTTTCACCCTTCGCTCCTTTAGATCGCCAATCTGCTTGCATCTTCTTAGTGCATCCTTTAAATTTCGGCTGTCTAAACTTTCTTCACCGATCCAGTCGGTGCTTCCACGATAGGATTTGTTCCTCGCCCAATTTCTCTCATCCTCAAGGCTGGTATGCTGGAACTTTGGGCGGAGTGATGAGCTATTTGGCGGTTCGCCGAATGGTCTTGGTGATCTTTAGGATCACTTTTATTCACTTCTTCAACTTTTTAATTTCTTTTTACTCGGTCAAGTCCATGCCGTTCTCCTTAGCCTTCATAGCTGTAAATCAACACTTTAACATCATTTTAGAGCATAAATTAGGCATTTGAGGACACTTATGCTATCAAAAGAAAGCCCAAATGAGTAGAAATCTCAAACTCATCAACACCCCTAACTTAACCTTTTTCTTGTCCTCAAGTAAAACTTAAGATTAATCAGTTCAACAAGGATGTCTACAAATAGTGCCGCATAAGACTTAACATAAATGCACACAATAAGGTTTAAATTACTTATACAATGATCAATTGTGCAGTCAATGTTTCAAATTGTGACTCACCATCATCAAGAGTACTCAAGCTCACAATTCTTGCTTCAAATGCAAGTTGAAGCTCAACAAAAGTTTCCAAATGCCCTCACAACAAAGATAATTCCATATTTACACAAAATTTCTCTACAATTTAAATTCCTGGAAACACATATAACTCTCACACTCAGAAAGATGAACACATGCATAACTTCACCCATAGGTTTGCCCTTATTTTCCAGTCAACATTCGTTTCAGCTCACTCAAGATCACCCAGGTCTTTTCAAGGCTAGTAACGGGGCTAAGTGTAAAGGTATGGTCATTTAGGCTTAGTTGCTTCCAGCTTCATGATGTATGGCCTGAACATCACTTTCCTTCTTTTATTTAACATTTCAAACATGTTCGAACTCCACCCCATTATTCAACTTATCATGAATCACCGAATACTATATTATTCATTCTTTTCACACACTTTATTTCACAACTCTCTCTCTTTTTCAGTCATTTTCTTATCTTTTCTTTTCTTTTTTTACATGGAGGGTTTGATGAGTTTGAAATTTGGACTCATTTAGGGCTTTGTTTATATAGAATTAGTGTCCTCAAATGTTTATTTTGTGCCAATAACTGATCTAAAACCCTTAATTTTTAGGTTTATGGATCGAGGAACAAAGAAAGGACACTAACAAGCAAAAAGGAACAAAACAAGTTGAAAGAATGAAGAAAGGAAGTTTGGTGATCGCCAAGTTCACTTGGCGAATCACCGAATTGCTATTTGACCGCCTAAAGTTCCAGTGTGCCAAGCCCTGAAGGAAATAATCAAGTTGGCGATGCAAATGAGCAGTCAGTGGATCACAGAGTAGTTCCGCGATGCAGTTATAGATCTCCCAAAGTTATAGACCATGAGGATGCTGAATGTCAAGGCAGAAGGGCGATGGAATTGACCAAAGGGTTGCTCGTCGAGTGGTTCGGTGAGCCCAACTTACTTTGCCGAGTGACTATTTGCAACACATTTTTGGCGACTATAAATACATTTTTGAACATTTAGTTAAAGATCTAATCCTATGTTTGCACACAGATTTAAAAAAAAATAATCTATTTCTGAGTTTTGAACTGGGAGACAAGTATTCTCTAGTTTTTCGTAAGCTTTGAAGAATTGAAGTTTTTCACTTTTGATAAATTGGAAGTGAGTCTTTGAGATTCTTTGAATTGAAGCATTGTAAGGACGAATCTACTCTTGCCCAATTGATGGATAATCAATTTGGTAACGATTTTTTACCTTTTTATGATGTCTAGCTAATTCCCCAATTCTTGGGGTGTGATTATGTGATTATGGGCTAATTTAGTTTATGGGTATTGCTAATTGTTAGTTTAAATTCTATTTACAAGTTAGTTTAATCATTAATTGTGGTTTAATTTAAGAATTGTAGTTGCAAATGCACCTCTAGCTTTATGTTCTTGGCTTGCTCAAGAGAGAGGTTTCAGAACTAAGGTTTTTGATTGATGGTCAGTGGGTATTGGGTTGATCTGGGTTCAGCTCGAGAGTGTGAATCATAAGCCTAATCCCACACATTTAGCTTGAGAGAGTGAATGGACTAAGGTGTGGGTTGTTCTTATTTTGCATGCTTTTTGATGTTCGAGTGAAATCAACTTGTTTCGGGATAAATTGTTCGATAGAAAGTTTATCTCCTCTATAGCCTAGCTTACGCACTAATATATAGCTATTTTCTAATAGTTGCAATTACCCATTTGTCTATATTAGCCTATTTTGGATCACATCCCAATAACCCGTCTCATTATTATTAGGTTTTCCTATATGTGACTGTTTGTAGTTGATATTTAAAACCAAAACCCCCCATTTGACATTCGTGTCATCCCCTGATATGAATGATGTCTTTATTCGATAATGTTTATTCCTATGACTGATTTGAACACGTTCGTACTTCCAAACTAAATCTAAAACACGTATCACTCCCTGTGGGATTCGACCCCAAATCATTTAGTTAGGTTTTATACTGATTAATGACCGTTGACGCTTAGAATTTGATGAAGTGTATTTGAAACATTATTATTCAAAATGGCACCGCTGCCGGGGATTGGTGTTGTTTAAGATTATTTTGGTGAAGTGGAATTTTGTTCTCTTTAGTCATAGTTGTATCTACTTATTTTCTGTTTTGGTTTTGTGTTGTTTGTTTTAAAACAGAGGAAATGAGTGTCAACTGAAGCAATAGTAGCCAAGTGGGCCACCATGATAACATCGGAAACCTCAATGATGTAAATGAACCGAATGTCAATGACCCAAATCTAGTGGGTGGAGTTTGTGCCATTTGCTTGCCTCCAACCGAAGGGAACGCTGTGTTCCACATTGCAAGCACCATGTTGCAGCTCTTACAATTGAAAGGGTTGTTTGATGGGTTAGCTCATAAGGATCCCTATGAGCATATAAGGAACTTTGTTGATGTTTGCGGGCCGTTCTCCTTTAAGAACATATCTCAAGAGTCGGTCCGGATGAGGTTGTTCCAATTTTCTTCACTGGGAGAAGCGTGCAAGTGGTTGGCTGAGTTGCTAAGAAATTCTATCACTTCATGGGAAGTCATTACTGCATTTAAAGTGTGATTCTTTCCCCCTTCGAAGATGATGACTCTTCGGGACAACATTCAAAGCTTCAAGCATTTGGAGGGTGAGCTAATCCATGAGACTTGGCTATGATTTAAGAGGTTGGTGCTGCAATGCCCAACTCATGGTTTTCCCGACAATATTTTGCTGCAATACTTTTATCGAAGCCTTGATTTGATGAACAAGGGAATAGCTGATCAATTTCTCTGGTAGCTTTAATGAAACAACCTTACATTATCGCAGCCCATCTCTTGGATGGTCTGACCAAAATTAATCGGGCATGGTATACCCGTAAAGATCATGTCTCCCTTCTCACTTTTAAATTGTCAAAGGAGAAGCTTGAGAAAGATCAAGAGAGGGACCAAAACATGGAAAAGATTATGACCCACCTTGACATTTTAGCCAAGAATGTCATGGGAGCTAGGGCTAGAAGTGTAAATGTTGTAGGTGTTGGGTGTGTAAACCCCGATAAGGCCAAGTTTGAAGCATTGTACAACGATGAAGTGAACTTCCTAGCCAACCAAGGAGGTGGTTATTGTACAAACTACCCAAGGTCGGGTGGTAACAAAGGTTGGAACAGGGATGAAGGCTGGAGAGACCGTGATAGAGAGTGGAGGGATCGTAACCCGACTTGGAAGGAAATAGATGGAGAGAAGGATAGGTATGTTCCTCCCCACGAGCGTCAAAAGCCCAAACTGAGGGTGGCCGGGCTGAGGATATGCTCTCTCGTATTCTCAACAAGGTTGAAGGGTCCAATAAAATTTTGAAGGAGATGAAGAAAGATGTATCGACCCTTAACTAGATGGTGACGTCTCAATCAAGCAGTTGGAGACCCAAATGGGGCAAATTTCTTCTCATGTAAACCTGAGACAACAAGGAGGGTTACCTAGTGATACTATGGCAAACCCCATGAATGAAGTTTGAGTGGGGACTTGCGTCATGCCACGACGTTAACTAAGGTGCTGCTTGGGAGGCAACCTAAGTTTTCCTTTGCTTTCTTTTTGTTTTTGAAATAGCGTGTGTTAATTGTGCAGGTTGGAGTGTAGAATGTGTTTGAAAAGTGCAGGTTGGCGAACAAAATGTCCAGTCGTTGACTCGCCAAAGAGGTTGGTGAACCCGACTTGGACCGCCATTGGACTTAAGAAATCATGAAGATGGAGTTTGTAAAACTTGGCGGGCCCATGGACAAGTCGGTGAATTGCTGAACAGGTTGGCGAGCCCGACTTTGTCCGCCGTTTGGAACCCCAACCCCCAACTTAACTGAAGGTCCTGTAAAAATTGGTGGGGTAAGTAACCACTCGACGTGTAGCTGAGTGATTTGGCAAGGAGAAATAACATCACCGAAAGGGTTGCGAACTGAACGGTTTTAAAAGGCCAAAGGTTTAAACTTTCAAACTGTTTCACATTCCATCACTTTTTAACTTCATAAAATCACACCCACACTTTATATTGCCTATATTTTGCATTTTACCACTTCTTGGTCGTCGATCTTGTGTTCAGAGTTGGATACTTTGCTGCCTAGCTTTACAAATTCATCTTTTGGCATAAAGGTTGGTTTTTCCGAACCACGAACTCTTAAATAACAGTTAAACTCAAATGCTTTGTTATAAAATTTGTTGATGTGTGCTGGGCCTCTCTGAAATCATGAATGACTGCTAGTTTGCCAATTTTAATTTCGATATTATGCCTAAATTACCTAAGTTGTTTATTTCTCAAATTTCATGCTTTAAAATTGTTCATAATCTTGTGGGTTGTGCTTAATTGTTGTTGAGTCTAGTTGGGTGAAATCTGCGTAACCCAAATTGTGCTAAATGACATGATTTGCCCAATGATGGAGCGTTTGACGTCATTCTTAAGGGCTAAAATCATCAAATGGCCAATTTTTGCCAAACCAGGGAAAGTCTGAGTACCGCTGTGGCATGGATCTAATGGGTCTAATGGGTCTCGACTTAATTGAGAATGTGTGTGGTTTGATTTTATTTTCAGGGGCTGTGGGTTTGATTTTGGAAGTTGGGGTTGAGAATAGGCACGTCGGGCAATTTGGAGAGCTGGGTTGAGCTCGCCGAACCACTCGGCGGTTTGCCGAAATCCCCTTTGATCGCATTTAATTTCATTCTTTAGTTGACTTTGATTCTGTAACTTTCGGCAGGTAGCCTAAGTTCGCCGAGTAGCCTAAGTTCACTGAAAGTCTTCGTTGATCGCCCTTTCTGCGCCCCTAACCCCTAAAACACACCTGTGATTTTTGGCGGGCTCATCTGTGCTCACTGAATAATGTCAACGATTTGCTGAAAATCCATTCTCATCTCCGACATGCCATTTTTCTAGGAAATTTTTGAGCCAATCCTTTTGGCGAGCTCGATTTGGCTCGCCAAAGTGATTCGGCAACTTGCCGATCGGTTCAGCGAGCCTTCCTGCAGCTTATTTTCTGCAATTTTTCTTAAACTATTACTAACATTCTACGATGTTTTTGCAGATATGGCTACACCAAAAGTAGCAGGTCGAGACATTCCGCCCCACATAAGAGCAAAGGGAATTACCATAGAGGAGGATGCGACTGCATCCCGGGCAAAGGCAACAAAACTTCCTACCACAGGTGGGAAGGGCAAGACACCTGCTTCTACATCACTGGAGGTCACCTCCTACAGTGATGGAATATATGCCACTCACCTCACCACTTCTGAGAGTGAGGATGAGCACCAGGACCCTCAGGCTACCATCTTTGAGCCTGAGGATGATGACCTATTATTGGCCCGACAAGTTGAGCTGCGATCCAAGAGGATGCATGATCCATCTAGGATCAGAGTGCCCCAAACTGCTACTCATCCTCCTGTCATATACCAGACTATGGTCCAGGGAACACCTGCATAAGATCCTCCCCCCAGTCGAGGAACAGACTGAAGGCTGAGAGATTGAGGACCATCCTTGAAGCGAAGAGACTGTCTACAGATGGAGTGATAAATAGATATCCAGAAATCTATCGCACCTTGAGGGCTCACAAGTTTTAGATCTTTACAAAACCCCGTGGCCCCTACATTCCAAATTGGATCTGGACGTTTTACACAACCTACAGATCTCTAGTACAACAAGAAAAGAAGAAGGCTGCAACTTTCAAACCAGTTGAGTATGTGGTCGTTAGGGGCAAGAAGGTAAAATGTGACAGTGATGACATCAACACAGTTTTGGAGTGCACTAGCAACATCTCAGATGACTATCAATACAAGATCAAGACAAAGTCATTGGAGACTCTAAAAAGGTTGTTGGCCCCTATTATATCTGATGGTACTCCTCAGTGACTGGAGGCTGGAATGCCCATAGAAAAGAAAGATGTCAAAGTAGTAGTGAGGTAATGGTTTCGCTTTATCAGCAGCACTATCATGCCATCCCAGAATGATTCTAATCACCGCCACACGAAGGCAGCCTGTCTTGGTTTCATTATTAATGGGAGCAGTCTCAACTTGGGTATGATTGTTGGCTAAGAGATGGTCATAAGAGCTAGGCAGCATCAAACTTCACTCTCATTTCAGGTGTTGATCACCAAGTTGTGCAGATGAGCCCGGGTGCCTCGTGATACAAAGAAAGATATTGAAGTGACTCCCATATACTGTACCGACATCCGGTGGATTGAGGCTAAGTATCTGAAAGATGAGGCTGAGAAGAAGAAGGCAGACCCAGTGGACACCTCCCTGGTTGTTGATAATGATACATTACATGTAGAGGCAGTATTGCCTACTCCGGCCCCTGGGCCTTCAGGTATATCTAGTGTTGTCCCTTCTGTGACTCCTAGTTCCTCAACAACTTCCCTGCTCCCTAGGTCTGGTGCTACTATTGCTGCTACTTCCCGACCTTAACTCACCTAAGCGGCGATACTAGAGATGGGACATCTAGCCCATTCTGCTGATAGGCGTGCCTCAAGGCTTGAGGTCACAGTCTCTAGGATTATTGAGAGGGCCTTTACTGCTGTTGTGACACCCCTTAGTGTGTCTATTCAGGCCCTTGCGGCAAGGATAACAATGTGTGAGCAAGGCAAGGGGGCCACTGAGGAAGTGATGACTCTAAAGGCTGAAATTATTGAGCTGATGAAGGACGTGGACCAGTTGAAGTCCACACATATGTCCATGATTTTTGGGATTGTGGAAATCCTCGACATGCCAGCTAATATGGATATGCCTCTGGCTACCACCAGAGATGAGGTTTGAGTTGAGAAAATGGTTGCTGCTGAGTCCGAGGTTGAGACTGATGAGGAGCATCTTGGAATTGATTAGGAGGCTACTTATGAGGGCCTTACAAAGGTTGAGGAGGCTATGATGGATTCACCCGTGAAGATATCATTGGCAGGCACACCTATGGCTGATCCTAGTGGAGCTACTTCTGATGTTACACTGGGCACTGATGCCCCGACAGATGGAGTGACTGTGTAGATAGGACCCTTCTTTACCTCTCTCTCTGTCACTTTTATTGACTTTTTATTGTTTTATGCATTTGAGGACAACTGCCTTTTTATTTGTGGGGGAGGGGAGGGGAGGGAGTGAGGTATTTCCATACCTACCTCTTGTGACTATATTGTGTGTATACTACCTCTTGTGATTATCTTATGTGTACACTATTGGTTTTGTATTTAAATTGTGTTTTGATATTGTCTTGTGGATTTTGAGCTTGTGGCTCCTCATTATGAATGCAAATGGTTTTTGACCCTTTCTAAAAATTTTACCACCTCTTGTGTGTGATTGTGAATGTTCGTGAGAAAATTTGAGTATCAGTCATGATCAATACAGATGACTTAAATAGTACTCTTAATAAAAAAATGAATGAGCAGCTACGATGAGGCCAAATGAAGTTGCATAGATAATATGTGGACTTTTTGCATCTCGTTGTGACTAGCCGATTATCGAATGAGTCTCTTGTGATGAAAATTGCACACTAGCAAAAGTGTGGAGTCTTGTTTGATATTGGTGCCAATGCCTTGTGTGATGAGCTTACTGTGAACCTTGTGTGATGACACCTAGAATTTGCCCCATAGGTCCGGTTGACTAAGTTATGCAAGCTCTTGAAATGATCTTAGGCAACAATTTTGAAGAATGAAATAATTTGACAATATACCTCTTTTGTGGCCAACCTTGTGAGTGTGTGAACTGTGCTTGAACCCTTTCTGAGACTTATCCTTTTCTTGGAAGAAACTTGATGCAATTGTGGGCCCTCTTTATCCATTCACCCATAATCCTCACGAAGCGTGGTGTGTTTGAATAACCAACTTAGGCCAAAAGCCAAAGTTGGGGGTGTGGTGAAAAGAGAAGGTAAATCAAGAAGTGCAAAGAAGTCCCCCTTGACCCATGGTTTTGAAAAAGATGGAACCCCTCCATACAATAAAAAGAGATAGAAAAGAAGATTAAAAAAAAGGGATGAAAAAGTTGTGAAATAAAGTGTAAAAGTTGCAAAAGAAATGGGGTATTCGGTATTCCATTGGAAGTGAAAAATCGGGTGAATTTTGAGCATGAGTGAAAATGTTGAAGAAAAGGAAAGAAAGTGATGTTCATACCACATTTCATGAGGATAGCAGCCAATGATCCTAAATGACCATACCTTTACACTCAGCCCCGTTACAAGCCTTGAAACAACCTTTTTCATCTTGAGTGAGCTGAAACAAATTTTGATTGTAAAATAAGGTTAAACCTATGGGTGAAGTCATGCATGTGTTCATCTTTGTGAGTGTCAGAGTTGAATATGATTCCGGAGCTATAAATTGTTGAAGAATTGTGTGTGAATATGGAATCATCCTTGTTCTGAGGGCATTTGAGTACCTTTGTTGAGCTTGAACTTGCCTTTCAAGCAAGTATTGTGAACTTGAGAGTCTTTGATAATGGTGAGTCACAACTTGAATCTTTGAGTGCACAATTGATCCTTGCACGATTAAGTTGATTCTTGTTGTGTGCATTCATGATTGAGTCTTGTATATCACAATTTGAGACGTCCTTTTTAAACTGATGAATTTAAGTTTTTCTTGAGGACAAGCAAACGTTTAAGTTGGGTGTGTTGATGAGTTAGAGATTTGGACTAATTTAGGGCTTTGTTTATATAGAATTAGTGTCCTCAAATGCTTATTTTGTGCCAATAACTGATGTAAAACCATTGATTTCAAGTTTATACACTAACAAGCAAAAATGAACAAAATAGGCAGCAAGAATGAATAAAGAAAGTCTGGGATCGCCAAGTTCTCTTGGCGAATCGCCGAATGGCTATTTGACCACCTAAAGTTCTAGTGTGCGAAGCCCTAAAGGAAAGAATCAAGTTGGCGATGGAAATGAGCAGTCGACGGATCGCCGAGTAGTTCCGCGATGCAGTGCTAGATTGCCCTAAGTTACAAACCTTGAGGATGTTGAATGCCAAGGCAGAAGGGCGATGGAATTGACCAAAGGGCAACTCGCCAAGTGGTTTGCTGAGCCCAACTTACTTCACCGAGTTACTCTTTGCAACATATTTTCGGCGACTATAAATACATTTTTGAACATTTAGTTAGATATCTAATCTTATCTTAGCACACAGATTTTAAAAAAAATCTATTTCTGAGTTTTGAACTAGGAGACAAGTTTTCTCTAGTTTTTCCTAAGCTTTGAAGAGTTGAAGTTTTTCATGTTTAAGAAATTGGAAGTGGGTCTTTGATATTCTTCGAATTGAAGCATTTCAAGGACAAATCTACTCTTACCTAGTTGATGGATAATCAATCTGGTAACAGTTTTTCCCTTTTTATAATGTCTAGCTAAAAACCAAATTCTTGAGGGTGTGATTATGTGATTATGGGCTGATTTAGTTTATGGGTATTGCTAATTGTTAGTTTAAATGCTATTTAGAAATGAGTGTACTCATTAATTGTGGTTTAATTTAAGAAATGTAGTTGCAAATGCAGTTCTAGCTTTGTGTTCTTGGCTTGCTCGAGAGAGAGGTTTTAGAACTAAGATTTTTTATTGATGGTTATTCGGTATTGGGTTGACCTGGGTTCAGCTCGAGAAAGTGAATCCTAAACCTAATCTCACACATTCAATTCGAGAGAGTGAATGGACTAAGGTGTGGGTTGTTCTTATTTTGTATGCTTGTTGATGTTGGAGAGAAATCAACTTGATTGGGGATAAATTGTTCGAGAGAAAGTTTATCTACTCTATAGCCTAGCTTACTCACTAATATCTAGCTATTTTCTAATAGTTTCAATTACCTATTTGTCTATATTAGCCTATAATTGTCACTACCCAAGAACCTATCTCATTATTGTTAAGTTTTATCGTTCGTGACTGTTTGTAGTTGATAATTAAAACCAAAACCCTCCATTTGACATTTGTGTCACTCCCTGATTTGAATGATGTCTTTATTCGATAATGTTTATTCCTATGACTAATTTGAACACGTTCATACTTCGAAACTGAATCTCAAACACATACCGCTCCCTGTGGGATTCGACCCCAACTCATTTAGTTGGGTTTTATATTGATTAACGAGCGTTGATGCTTAGAATTGGATGAAGTGTCTTTGAAACGTTATTAATCAGGAGTTCCATCTTTTTCAAAACAATCCGAAATCAAGTGGGGATTTTTCACACTTCTTGACTTTCCTTCTCTTTCATCACACTGCCTAAGTTGGCTATTCAAGCAAACCATACTTCATGAAAGTTATGGGTGGAGGGATAAAGAAAGGTCACAATCACTACAACATTTTAGGCCTATTACCAACCTAGAAAAGTGTGGCCTAAACTATGAAAAAGTGTGGCCTTTGATAAAAGGCCACACTTTTTGACTTTAAGCCACGCTTTTCCAGGGGTGGCCGAAAGGAGCGTAACCTTAGAGTTTAGGCGACACTTTTCAAGTGTTGCCTTATCAGCTACACTTAAAAGCGTATCCTAAAAGGCAAAAAGACCACGGGTAGCCTATGGATAATAAGAAACACGGTAAGAAACATACCAGTAGAAAATTAAGAAAAATAAGAAGAAAATTAAATAAATTATATCCGGAATATAAACAACTTAATATCACAAAAACTGATAACGAAAAATTAAATCAATTAATAGATAATATATCTAAAATAGAATATAAATATATTCAATACTTAAAAATACAATGAATAACAAGAATAACGAATATAGACAAAAACTTAATGAAGTAATTATAGAAAAATGACAAGAATTAGAACATAGGCAAAATAGACTTAATAGTAATATATTTGCAGGAATTTGTCACAAATCTATAGTAGCACAAAGAAAGACTATTTTTTATGTAGAAATACAAATAAATAACTTAGAATATAAACTACAACATAATTTATAAATGAATAAAGAAGAATACGCAATAGATGAAAAAACATATGAAAATTATGATGGATTAAAAATAAAGATAATATTTTCTAATCTAGGAAGAAGATATAAGAAAATAGGTGACAATATAAGTTTAATGTTAGAAAAAGAAACGGTAAAACTAGAA